>NW_019154110.1:19968156-20248752 GCF_002288905.1 Enhydra lutris kenyoni
TTATTTGACAGAGAGAAATCACAAGTAGGCAGAGAGGCAGGCAGAGAGAGAGGAGGAAGCAGGCTCCCTGATGAGCAGAAAGCCCGATGTGGGGCTTGAACCCAGGACCTGGGATCATGACCTGAGCCGAAGGCAGCGGCTTAACCCACTGAGCCACCCAGGCGCCCCAAATCACTCTACTTCTAAAACGTTTTTGAAGGAATTAAGCACAGGTGCAGTAAAGCTTTATGCACAAGAATGTCCATTCTTCTGAATAGATGGAATCATCTGACAGGAGGAAGACAGCCTTGGTGAAGGGTTGATAGGTCTTTTCCTGAGTGTCGGTCTGAACTTGTGCCTTTACGTGAAGCCTTTTTAAACATGGTCCAGCTGTTGGCCGGAGTCCTCTTGCCTCCCACCTGTTCCTTTTCTGTTTCTTCAGTCCCGGTGACCTCTTCTCTCTGAATGTCTCAAGTCCTGTTTTACCTCTTGGCATTTGATGAGCCCCTCTCTCTCTCTCTCTTTATTATAGTTCTCTAAAGATAAACCTTGTATTTACACCACAGATCTTGAAAAGCCCTGGCCATAGTGAGTGGTTAGGAGCCCAGACTCAGGAGCTGGACTGCTCGGGTGCCAAAGTCTCAGCCCTACCACTTACGATCAGGGAGACCTTAGGCAAATGACTTCACGTCTTTAATTTTAGTTTCCAAACCTATAAAATGGGGGAAGATGGAAGTTAACCCTACAGAGGGTCTATGTGAGTTTAACAAGTCAATATACATAAAGTGCTTGAAAAGTACCTACTAGTAAAAGCTATTTAAATGATAGCTATTATGACTGTTTCTTCTCTTGACTGACTCTTGACTACTGAGAAGCTCTTTGAGTCCGGCTCAAGCCCATAACCCTTTGCCAGCCAGCCCTGACCCCTGTCATGGCACATTCACACATCTTCCACCCCCTTCCCCCAAGCCAGCATCTCTAGGTTTAGCAGCTAAGTGTGCACTCAGAAACTCAGTGGAGGTCACTATTGGTGTAATTCATGTGAACTTCTTCAGTCTTCCAATCCGATCTTTTTGACCTTGAAAACGAGAGCGCAGCATTTGCTTCTGCTGCACGCAGACTGTGTCTCTTTTTGCTACCTTTTGAAATTTACAGTTGCATGACCCTGGATGTTCCAAAGGAATCAGATTTGTTGAATTGCAGAGCATTAACTAACAATGAAAGAGCATTTGCTTACTTTCTGAACAAAATATGGTCTGGGAAATCTGGCCAGGATGATGGGAGCATTTTATTGACTGAGCTCTTTGAAATCCTTAGGGTATTTTTCCACTTTTGTGCTTGGAGATTTTTTTTTTTTCTTTCTGAAAGCCAAGTGTTCTCTTAGCTCTAAGGAATGGCATTTGCCTCACTTGTGTGATAAAACAGTCTTCGTTTGTAAGGGTTTTCCTTCTTTTTCCTCTCTTGGTTTTGTTATTAAATGATGGCATGTAATGCTTATTACCCAGATAGGATGTTCTTGGCATTCCCGTAAGTTTGAGAGAACTTATTGCTTCAGGGGGTGGGGGATGTCATTTTAAAGTACATTTGCCTTTGTTCCTTTAAAGATTAACTTTTGGAGAGGATCTCAGAGAAAGCAGGCTTCCATAGTTCTGTCTTTTCATTCATAATAATTTGCCTTTGATTTTACAAGCGGGTAGGCCTTGAGGGTAGTTGCATGGATCTCTGGAGGTGGACAATTGCAGCACAAAGGAAGATTTCTCATCAAACTTGGTTCTTGCACTTGGTTTTCCTAGACACAGAGTGCATGTTCTATTCTAGAACCCTGCTGCACAGGCCATCAGAACAAAATCTCATTTCTGCAGATTTCTTGAGTGGAATTAGTGCATGTGCTCTCAGAAAAATTTGGATTTACTGATGCTGAACTAATAATCCGGAATAACTGAGGTTAGATGTTCTGTTGGACTGACAATGAATCTTCCCTTTTATAAGTGACTGAGAAAGCTTTCTTTTTATATATATCTGAAGTTGGAAGAGCAGCTGTTGGATGGCCAGAGATTTTAAGTCATAGCACTGCCTCTCTGCCGTACTCTGAGCTCCTCTGAAGGCTTTCACCCCTGTGGGCCTCAGTTTCTCCATCTGATAAATGGGACAGAAAACAAGATCTCCAAGCTCCCTTCCACATCTGTTATTCTAGGTCATGCCTTCATTTTTCTGAACAGGCTAGCCCATATTGAGAAGAAAATGAAATCTAATTAGATCATTTATTTATTTATTTTTAAAGATTTTATTTCTTTATTTGAAAGAGAGGCAGTGAGAGAGAGCATGAGTGAGGAGAAGGTCAGAGGGAGAAGCAGACTCCCCGTGGAGCTGGGAGCCCAATGCGGGACTCGATCCCGGGACTCCGGGATCATGACCTGAGCCAAAAGCAGTTGTCCAATCAACTGAGCCACCCAGGTGTCCCAGATCGTTTATTTATAAGATAATTATGACTCATGACATTCACTCTCTCACACAACAGTTCATTCCAGTAGCCATTTTCCCTTGTATAAAACAGGAGTTGAAGAAAGAATGGGGTCATGTTGAATATTTGCTGATGGAGAAAGGTTACTCGGAGAAAAGGGAATCCTCCCCATACTCAGCCCCATCATAATCCAGCCTTTAATACCTTCAGAAAGCTTTATTCCTTGAAATTTGCCTCTTTCATCTAGCATTTAAATAAAAGGACAGGATCTGGGTCCCAGGTTTCTAGTAATTGGGTCTTTTCTGTGGTCAAATAAATTGGTGTTATTGACTTGTTAGGGAGCAGATGATGAGAAGGAAAGCAGGAGAAAGGCAGAGGATACAGGAGGAGAGGGAGAAGGCGTACATTCTTGATTGAGGTTGGACAGTGTCCAGACAAGACCAACTATTGGCCATTATGTGGATGATCTGACATGACTCCAGACACGGGCAGGCAAGTTCTTCAAAACAGCTGAAGCTACATATGATGAAGATGATGGCTATGCGTAGGGATGACCATCTAAACTGGGACACCTCTGAGAGCAAAAGGGCATCCTATTTATACTTATTTTGGGACAATAAGGGTAAGTTAGGAATAGCCTAGGCAGATTGAAAGTTAGAGCCACCCTGGGTCTATCTTCCCCAAAACATATTGCTTTCTCTTCTTGGCTCATCTCAGGGGAATGGGAAGCTTTCAAAATTCTCTGTAGTATTATTGAGGATCATGGAGGGTTCTACAAGATTTACCTTGGTTCTGTCCAATCAAACCCCATTATGCAGTTCACTGCTAGCCTCCTTTACATTTAGATGTATTCAGAAGACTAAGTTCTAGTCGATGAAATGCGTGTAGAAGTAATAGGCAACATTTCCAGGCTGATGCCACGAAAACAACCTATGAGAGCTACCTCCATGCTCTCCTCCCTCTGGCCTGATGTCCACAGCATGGTGGTTTGAATCCATGTGGTGTGGACAGCAGAGCTACGAGGTAGAAAGAGCCTGGGCCCTATACTTGAGAGCCTTACCTCAGTCAGGAGACGCAGTTTAAGATTTCACATGTGTGAGAAGTAAACTTGTCCTATGCCACTGAGACTTTAGGGGTGACCTGTTACAACAGGGAAACGAGCATTATCACCACTAAATGTTATCTTAACTCATGTGCCTCATGAATGTTTGCCTCAAATATATCAAAAACATCTCTTTCCCTCTCACTGAACTGTAAGCCTCTCCAAAATAGAAACCCAGAAGAAGTAGTCAAATGTAGATTATATTGTAACTGGTTTTTTGTTTTTTTTTTTTTTGTTTTTTTTTTTGGATTGGATTGAATTCAATCTTATTGAGTTGGAGAGAAATGAAATAAATTGTACATAAGATGGTAGTAAACTTCAGAGATGGTACAGCTTACTTTCTTCTGGAGGGAACATGGATGGTTTCAAAGAGAAGGTGGTCTTTGAGCTGGTATTTGAAGAATTGATTTACGTTGGATATGTCATGAAGAACATGATGTTACAGGAAAAAGAAATAGCATGAGCATTTGACACACATAAACAAGAGCTGATACTTCAGTCTGACTAAGACCTAGAGTCAGTCAGTGAAAAACAAATGTCTAAATTTACTTCAGTTCAAAATATTTATCAGAGAACTGTTCTGGCAGGAGGAAAAACCTATGAAGAGACAATTTAAGAGGATAGTATATATGATGAGATGGAAGTATGTAATAAATGCTATGAGAGCAGAGAGAGAAGACCCCCAAAGGAGATTAGAGTGAGTTTAGAAAAAGTAAAAATAAAAATGAATTAACCCCATGGGGCGCCTGGGTGGCTCAGTGGGTTAGATCCTCTGCCTTTGGCTCAGGTCATGATACCAGGGTCCTGGGATCGAGCCCCGCATCGGGATCTCTGCTCGGTGGGGAGCCTGCTTCCTTCCCCTCTCTCTCTCTGCCTGCCTCTCTGCCTACTTGTGATCTCTGTCTGTCAAATAAATAAATAAAATCTTTAAAAAAATGAATTAACCCCACCAGACAGGCCATGGAAAGCCTCCCTAGAACATCCATTCATTATTGTGTAACCATTGGGAGCCTTGAAGGGATGTGGTGTGATGGAGTTTGGACATTGTTTTATAAAGAGTTGGAGTAATTGAAGATTTTTGAAGGGTCAGTGAAAGACAAGAACAAAATATTGCTCTAGGAGGAGAAATTTTTGTAAGATTTTTATTTTATTTTATTTTTATTTATTTATTTTTATTATTTATCTTTTTATTATTTATTTTAGAGAGAGAGAAAGCATGTGTGAGCAGGGGGAGGGCCATGGGGAGAGAATTCTCAAGGAGACCAGACTCCGTGCTGAGCATAGAGCCTGATGTGGGGCTCCATCTCACAATCTGAGATCATGACCTGAGCTGAAATCCAATGCCCGTAGGAGGAGAAATCTTAATAGTGGGGTAGGTGTGGAACAGTAGCAGGGAGCATGGAGTTGGGGAGTCTTGTGATTAGGTGGTTGTAATTGCGCATGCCAGTAATTATTAAGCACGTGTGCCTGGGGATTATAAATGTATAGAAAAGAATGGATTAAAGCTATAGCAGATGTAGAATCAAGTCTTGATTTCTTCAGTATCGGCAGTGGGTGTATATAGGTTGGGATTAGTTTCTGCTGTGAGTGACAGAAAATACCAAATAAGATGGGGATTTATTTTTTTCTTGTAAATGTAGGCAATGTAGGGATTCTAGCTCCTTCTCTCTTGTTACCGGAAATGAGACTTGCTTCATGGTTCAAGATGGCTGCTTGAAGTCTTGCCATCATATGCACATTGTAGCTTTCCGGAAGTGGTGAGAAGAGGCACAGCATTTACCTTTAACACTCGCTGGATCTGACTAAGCGCTCATTGGCCAGAACTTAGTCACATGTCCACACTGTTACAGGGAAAGTAGAGAAATATTGTCTTTATTCTGAGAAATCCTGTGCCTTCCTAAAAACCAGGGCTTCTTTTGTAAAGTGAGAAGAGGAATATGAATATTGGGACATTATTCTTACTGTGTTTGACATAGGGGCAAAACACAACTGTTGGGATTACGAAGTTCTGGAAAAAGAACAGTGCCCTATTGAGTGAGCCGCTGAAAAGGTTGGATGGAACTGGAATGAGATGTCCCGGGGAGGAATACAGATTTTCAAGTCCTGTCCTTGGAGTAGTAGCTACAATAGGTAGAATGATCAAGTCTTTCCGGTTCCAAGTCTCCAGGTAATTCAGATTCCAAACTTTACTTTCATCTTTTGTTATTTAAGTAATGAAACTCTAGTTCAACTGGTCTGGACAGCCCAGATAGGCTCCTAATTCACTGGCTCCATGACTTACAAAGTCTGTGACAGTCCCTGTTACATACTGCCTGGTCAGCAAACACTCAGGGGGATCAGAATCTGAAAGAAGGACAAAACGATATTGAGCTGCTGATAGATGAGAAAAATAAATTAATAAAACCATGCTGGTCTTTCCCTCAGGTTTCCATCTGACCCTCTGTCCCACCATGGCTAATTGGCTATAGAAGGTCATTTTGTCTGCTTCCCCTGCAGCTTTTTCTGGGTCTCGGGCTTCTCTAGGCTTTGTCCCAGCCACTAGCACAGGTTCCCTGTTTGAGTTCCCAGAATGGGTTTTCATGCTTCAGGTCTCCTGTCCTGTTTCCCAAGGCTCCTTGCTGACTGCACTTTGACTTGCAAATGTTCTAAGCATCCTTAGGGACTCCTGAGCTCTCCCTCAGTCTGGCAGGGCTGTCTTTTTCCTTCTATGAGTTGGCTCAGAATTTAGAGAATGGGGAGTATGCAGATCAATTCTTCTTTAGGCTGTGATTTTTTTTTTTTTTAATTTCAACCAGATTCAAATGAAATTATGTCCTAGCTCCTGATTTTTCCTTCTGAGCATTTTCTACTTTTTTCCTTTTGCTAGATTCCCATTCTGCCTCTGGTTGTACCCTCCTCCCCACCAAGGCCACCACCACTGACATCAAATAATAAGAGTAATGGGTGCCATTTATTGCACATAAAATATTTTCTTTTTTAAAAAAGATTTTACTTATTTGAGAGAGAGAGAGAGAGAGCGCGTATGAGTACGGGAGTGGGGGTGGGGAGGGGCAGAAGGAGAGGGACATGCAGACTTCCTGCCGAGGTCAGAGCCCTATGTGGGGCTGGATCCCAAGACCCCGGGATCATAACTTGAGCTGAAAGGAGGTGCTTAACCAACTGAGCCTCCCAGGCACCCCTAAAGTATTGTTTTACATACATTAGCATAGTATTTCTGACTGTCTTTCGAGATAATTATTCCCAGTGTTCAGATAAGAACACTGAGGTGTTTTGTGTGTGCTTAACTGAGCATTTAAAAAGTGAAATAAGGGATACCTGTGTGGTTAAGTCAGTTAAGTGTCTGCTTTTCGCTCAGGTCATGATCCTAGAGTCCTGGAATTAAGTCCCGCATTGGGCTCTCTGCTCAGTGGCTTCTCCCTCTGCCTGCTGTTCCCCCTGCTTGTGCCCTCTCTCTCTGTCTCTCTCTCTGACAAATAAATAACATCTTTTAATAAATAAATAGTGAAATAATTTGTCCAGAGTGACACAAAATTTAGTAGTAAATTTGTGATTCAACTCCAGAATGCTGCATAGTCTCCATTATCTCACACTGCTTCTCAAAAGACGTGAACAACCCTGCGTGTTTCTTTTCATTTGACATAGCCTTGCTGAAAAGCTCAAGAGAGAAATGAAAAAGTTTCAGTCTCATTCAAAGCTACTAGTTTTGATTGAAAGTTTCGTACGAAATGAGATTCATCCCACAACTGGCTAACTCATTGATGTTAGGAATTATCCATCGTTTATCAACTGCAGTTTAAAATTGTTTCATTGTATCAATACTGTCAGTGGGTTAAAGCCTCTGCCTTCAGCTCAGGTCATGATCCCAGGGTCCTGGGATCGAGCCCCGCATCCGGCTCTCTGCTCAGCAGGGAGCCTGCTTTCTCCTCTCTCTCTGCCTGCTTCTCTGTGATCTCTGTCTGTCAAATAAATAAATAAAATCTAAAAATAAAATAAAATAAAATAAATCTCAGATTAAGGGTGCCTGAGCGGCTCAGTTGGTTAAGTGACTGCCTTCAGCTTAGGTCATGATGCTGGAGTCCCACGATCGAGTCCCGGGATCGAGTTCCGCATCAGGCTCCCTGCTCAGCAGGGAATCTGCTTCTCCCTCTGACCTTCTCCCCTCTCATGCTCTCTCTCTCAAGTAGATAAATAAAATCTTAAAAAAATATATCAGATTAAGTGTCATAATCTGAAAGGCCATCAACTGTCCCACAATCTAAGGTGTCCTTCCAGTCACTTTCCTATTATCTTGTCCCAATCTTTTTTTTTTTAATATTTTATTTATTTGACAGAGAGAGATCACAAGTGGAGAGAGAGAGAAAGAGAGAGAGAGAGAGGAGGAAGCAGGCTCCCTGCCTAGCAGAGAGCCCGATGTGGGACTTGATCCCAGGACCCTGAGATCATGACCTGAGCTGAAGGCAGAGGCTTAACCCACTGAGCCACCCAGGCAGCCCTATCTTGTCCCAATCTTTAATTATACTGCAGAATACTTTCTGTACATAATGTTCTCTTTCTAGTTTAATTCAGTTGCTTTTCTGTTCCTGTCTCCCTCCAATAGAATACAAGTACTTAGAAAACAGGATGTATGTTCCATGCTTAGGACACTGCCTGACAATTGTAGGTACTCAGTGATGTTTGTTGAAATAATGACAGTGACAAGTGAGAAGTAGATGCTAACATTCTGAAATTCAGGGATGTGAGGGATCCCAGTGGAACTGAAGCGATCAGAAGTTTCTGGAAAGGAATGGGAGTTGGTGAGTCTTTGAGAATTGAGTAAGACTAGTCAAGAAGAAGTAGATAAAGAGGGAATTTTGGGCGGGGGGGGAGGCTAAATAAAGCAAAGGTGTAGGAAGAGTAATAAACACAAATACTTGGGGACAGCAGGTAGAGCAGAAATTTCATAAAGATTATGAGAAATGAGATCAGACTGAGGGGTCAGTGCAAATGGCAGAGATTCTAGAATACCAGCTAAAGGGACTAAGAATCATCCATGTTAGGGACTTTTCCCTCTTGTTGATTTTTTTTTTAATAAAGATTTTTAAAATTGTTTATTTATTTGACAGACAGAGATCACAAGTAGGCAGAGAGGCAGGCAGAGAGAGAGGAGAAGGAAGTAGGCTCCCTGCTGAGCAGAGAGCCCAATGTGGGGCTCGATCCCAGGACCCTGAGATCGTGACCTGAGCCAAAGGCAGAGGCTTTAACCCACGGAGCCACCCAGGTGCCCCCCCTTTGCTGATTTTTGACCTCAGCTGCATTTGAGCCTCTTAACTGCAGTCTCATCCTAAGTGTTTTAGGTGAAAGTAATACAGTCTGTTTCACCACCCCCCCCCCCTTTTTTTTTCCTTTTCCTTAATCTCCCAATGCACATACAATTTTGACGCCTGCTTGCCCGAGTCTGGCTGAATGTGCACGGTGATTCTAGCTTGTATACCTTTCCAATGGTTGGGTAGTCAGTGTGTGGCCCAGTTAGCCAGTGCAATCCTCGATCTGTGTTCTGTCTGGTTTTTACGGTAAATGGGGGTCCTGTAGGGCAGAGGGATAGAAATGAGTCTCATTCTTGTCTGACAACTTCAAAACTGTCAAGAATGGCACAGATGTAAGTACTCAGAGACACGGTATCACCCTCATGCCCACCATACTTTTAAATGAAACACATCGAGGTAAATAAAAGGGTTTGCTCTGGCTTTGATTTCCCCAGGCAGAGTGTCAGTTCCTGGTGCTCCTCCCTCTGCCAAGTGAGTGTGGGCCTGTCCACCATCTTGAAACTGCTTTTTAAAAGATTTATTTATTTATGTATTTATTTGACAAGAGAGAAAGAGATCACAAGTAGGCAGAGTGGCAGGCAGAGAGAGATGGGGGAAGCAGGCTCCCTGCTGAGCAGAGAGCCCGATGCGGGACTCAATCTCAGGACTCTGGGATCATGACCTAAGCTGAAAGCAGAGGCTTAACCCACTGAGCCACCCAGGTGCCCCTTGAAACTGCTTTTGTTGACATTCCCACTGACCACAAGTACAGGCATCACACCAATGAGTCTTTGGATAAACTAAAATCTCCCAAGGTTTGTTCGAGCGGGCCTGCAATGTGGTATAACATTTGACTTCACGACAGCGTTTTTCCTGGGTTCATCCAACTTTGTTGGGCATCTCTTATTGGTGATGCTTTGTATCAATAGTGGGATTTCAAAAGAAGACATGTTCTCTGGCTTCAAGAAAGTTACTGTATCATGTGAAAGAATGACATGGAAACAGGTAAATGTGGGGCACTATCTCCATGCCAACATGTAGGAAAACTCATAATATCAAAGGTGCATGGAGGAGAGAGAGACCTACCGCATGTATAGAAGTCAAGCACTTTGGGGAGAGGATTATCCCTGGCAAGTCCAGTGGGTGCCATGCAATGTACCAGGATGGCCATTTACGTTTCTCCTAGTGATCTGTGCTCTTCTCCATGTTCCTGCTTCCCGTGTACAGGGTATCATAGGCCATTAAGGGAAAACAGTGATTGTCTTGGGGGTAGGGAATGTGATCCTTCACATCCTGCATCCAGTGATAGCAGCGCTCTTTCCCCTTCCAGCATTTGGTGTTCTACTGATCCAATAGGATCAGTGCCTCCTTATGTTACCTCCTTAGGCTGAGAAAAAGTTTCTTGAGGAAACTATACTGTTCAGAGCTCCTCTAGCCCATTTAAACAAAATAGCACAGTAGTACCTGTAGTCTAAGTGTGTCTCCCCTATACTTGGTTCCATCCTCCCTTATCATAGACTACCTGTCACAGATGATGTGGCACTGACCAATGGCTTGGAAGTGCATTTCTGCAATGTGTGTGCTTACTGTTAGGTACATTTCGGTGGGAGTTTCCTTAAGCATTCTCCCTTCCCCTGCAGGATCCCTCTGTGAGAGTTCTTCTGTTCCATCCTGCACCATTTCCCTCCCAACCACATTGGCCACTCTCAGTGTTGCTCTTGAGTTTTCTTTTCCATGTGGTCAAGAGACCACTCTACTTTCCATATGGAGATGGTCCCAAGTTTTGTTTTCTCTGAACCTAAGGTAGTGATAGGGATTGAAAATACAGAGAGAGGAGAGTTGCAGAAGTTCATCTCAAAATGATGTAGAAGAATTAACAAGTAAAAATAGAATTACTTTAAGTATGGACACAGATGAGAATCCCTAGGAGTTACCCAGAAATGTGCTTTCTAGACTCAAGGGAAGGGTAATAAGGGTTTGAAGAATCAGTCAGCTCTTTTAGGACTGTTTGAAAAACCCAGCATGGGGGTGTGGGCAGTGTTTATGTGAGACCCCTACAAGTTTGGTGATTTAGAATAGAAATGGTATTGGGGGGGGCATGTATTGATTTTTATGTAGACTCTGGTGACCAATTTCAGGGAGTTCAAAGAAGATTTAGTCTTACATAGCCATTCTACGGTGCTTACTGATCAGATTCCATTTTCCTGTAATTAGAACCTCATCTCTTTCCAAATTCTAATTTGCCTTTTAAAGTAGCTCACTTCTAAACATTTGAGTAGGGCAGCAGAACTAGATGACAAAAATCCTTTCTAGCTGTAAGACAGGAATCAACACAGTTCTGCCCGCCACGGGCTGAATCCAGTCCTCGAGGTGTGTCCGTAAATATCATTTTATTGGCCCATTGCCACAGCCATTCCTTTCTAGATTGTATATGGCTTCATTTGTGTTACAGTGGCACAGATGAGTCATGGGGGCAGAAACAGTACGGCCTTCAAAGCCCACAATATTTATGATCTGGCCATTTACAAAGAAAGTTTGCTGACTCTTGTTCTAAGACATCCTATATATATTTTTTTAATTTTATTTATTTATTTTTTTTAGTGACATCCCTTCTATCTCTTCTCTGTTCGTCCATTTCCTCAACTGCCCAAGAGGAGATCGGAGTAATGAATTCTGTGTCTCTTCCTGAATCCCAAGACTCTGAATTTTCTTTTGAAACTCGCAAGTTCTCAAACTGCCACAATGAAAAAAGGGAGAAGAAAATTGAAATATGTTTTCCTTACTACCAAGAGAGGGACCCTTGCTATGTATATCTCCTCATCTGGCAGTGATGGCAGCTTTTACTGTCAACACGATGTTTTTGATTAGACACCTGGATTTTTCCCAGGGGCTGGTAGCATGTTAAGTGCAGAGATCTGACGCTTCGGCACAGTGCTACAGAGGCTGAGCCTCCTTTCTGCTTACCTGTTTGCTGGGAGGAGTTCTCAGCCGGCTGGCTTGGTGGCTCACAGCTCACTGGCTATCAGATGTAAACAAGATGACTAGGGAGGATCTGGCTGGGCAGGTTTAAAATGGGAAGCCAGTACTCCTCCCCGTGATCTGTTACAAGCCGCTCATGCTTGTGGTAGCAGAGTTTTAGATATATATATATTTTTTAAGATTTTATTTATTTGTCAGAGAGAGATTTTGTTTATTTGTCAAAGAGAGCACAAGCAGGGGGAGCAGGAGGCAGAGTGAGAGGGAGAAGCAGGCTCCCCGCTGAGCAGGAGCCCAATGTGGGGCTCGATCCCAGGGTCCTGGTATTGTGACCTGAGCCAAAGGAAGACACGCGACAACTGAGCCACCCAGGCATTCCTGTACCAAAGCTTTAAATGAGATGCCTTTGCAATATGCTGTCCTAGCTTTCCAAATGGCCCAACAGTATGAGGCATTCAGAAACACATTGTATGAAACGCCTTCCTTCTCTTCCTGTCTAGCCTGCAGGTAGCATATTCTGTAATTGACAGATGGCACGTGGGCCCAGGCCTGACTGATTTTTGCTGGGCGAGTTTGGATCCTTCACAGGGCATGTCAAAGAAAGCAAACGAAGCTCTGCCGTTCTGTCGTGAGAACAGACTTCATTCAGATGGTCTGATTGTCTGGCCGCCTGCTGAACTCTTCCATGATTTCACTTCTGAGTGGATGGGGTATCTGAAGGATCAATGATGGGACACGTAGGGAGAGCAAGACGTTCTGCAGCTCTGTGGCCGGAATGGAAGCTCGTGGTGATACTTCCGTCCGT
Source organism: Enhydra lutris kenyoni (assembly GCF_002288905.1). Lineage (NCBI taxonomy): Eukaryota > Metazoa > Chordata > Mammalia > Carnivora > Mustelidae > Enhydra > Enhydra lutris. The sequence continues at coordinate 19,980,762 of NW_019154110.1, forward strand.
TGCAATACTTGTAATTATCCAAGGACTTCGTTTTCTTCTACCTTTTAAATGACATCTCCTGGGATGCCTGGGGGGCTCAGTCGGTTAAGCCTCTGCCTTTGGTTCAGGTCATGATCCCAGAGTCCTGGGATCAAGTCCCGCATCGGGACCCTTGCTTAGCGGGGAGCCTGCTTCTCCATCTGCCTGCCGCTCCCCCTGCTTGTGCTGTCTCTCTCTCTCTCTCTCTCTCTCTTTTTCTCTGAAAAATAAATAAGTAAAATCTTTATTTAAAAAAAAGTGACTTCTCTTAAATCAGTGCTTCAGTCAGATTGATTGGTCTTCCTTATGAGGGGCCTCTGTATGTGTGTGCAGGGAATGGGGGATGGCTATATATACAGAAGGAAGAGAATGAGGATATGAATGTATCTAAAAATCTGAAAACTTAGTCATTTTAGTCATTTTACTTAGGAATGTATTGGAATTAGCTTTCCCTTTTTATCATCTTAAGAGCAAACATCTTTGCTTTCTCTTTTTTCCTCACTGCTTTTCCTTTTGTGGAAATGATAGTTTCTTAAGGATATGGTCAAATGGCAAGATAAAGAAAAAAATATTGAAATAGGTAATGCGGTGGCGTGTGGATTTGACACTACAATTTAGATATATAGGGAAATGTGCCTTATCCTCTGATTAGTGTTCAACATGATGCTTTATCTTCATTTATCATAGATAAATAGTGCCATAAATAATCCCATTACGTCAGTGGTTGACAAGAGGGGCAGCAGGAGATTGTTTTATTCTAACTTTTTTAAGATTGTATTTATTTATTTGAGAGAGGGAGAGAGAGAGAGGGAGAGGGAGAGAGAAGAGCAGGGGGAGAGAGAAGCAGACTCCGCGCTAATCGGGAAACCTGATGTGGGGCTCGATCCCTGGACCTTGGGATCATGACCTGAACCAAAAGCAGATGCTCAACCAACTGAGCCACCCAGGCATCCTTGTGACATTGTTTGAATGAAAGATACTGCACTTAGCACCAACTGGGTCAGGGCAGGCTGAGAACATGCTCTACAATGTATTTGACAGTTTCAAACAGTGATACATTGTCCTATGTCCCAGCCAACATTCAAGTGAGTGTAAACTTTTATTTGTCTGAGCATATAAACTCCCTGTTGCATATGAACACAAAGTATCCCTTACATAGTTTCAGTATATCCTCTTCTCCAGCAATGCAAATACTGTGTATATCAAGGGAAGATGGTACTTCATTTGTTCTGAACTTCGTCAAGAGCTGTTCTGTATTTTGGAAAATCCCACCACTGAGAGCAATGCCTCTTGTGGATGGTGGCCTCTCCAATAGAGTACAACTATGTTATTATTTCTTAAGGTTTATTTATTTATTTGAGAGCGACAGTGAGAAAGAGGTGGGGGGCTAGGAAGGGGAGAGGGAAAGGGAGAGAATTTCAAGCACAGAGCCCAATGCTGGCCCAAGCCCAGGACCCTGAGATCATGACCTGAGTTCAAATCAAGAGTTAGATGCTCAACTGACTGACCCACCCAGGCACGCCCCCAACTGTATTATTGGTACCTGTTTCAATCAGATATTCAACTTCTTCATTCTTCTGGTGTATCAACCAAGTATTTACAAATTGAAATGTATTTTATTACAAATTATGCATTTATCCTTTATATTACAGCTAAAGCATTACAGTCTGTTGATTGTTTTTTGAAATTAAGTGCCTAAATTAACAGTTGCAAGTTTTTTTTTGGAGAGCCACATAGGAAATATTTTAAGTTTGGCAGGCCAGTTTGTCTCTGTCACAGTTATTCACCTCTGCCATTGTAGTAAGAAAGCAGCCATAGGCAATATATAAAGAAGTGGGCATGGCTGTGTTTCAATAAAACTTTATAGATATTGGGGGCGCCTGGGTGGCTCAGTGGGTTAAAGCCTCTGCCTTCAGTTCAGGTCATGATCCCAGGGTCCTGGGATCGAGCCCCATATTGGGCTCTCTGCTCAGCGGGGAGCCTGCTTGCCCCCCTCTCTCTCTGCCTGCCTCTCTGACTAATTGTGATCTCTCTCTGTCAAATAAATAAATAAAATCTTAAAAAAAAACTTTATAGACATTGAAATTTCCATTTAATATAATTTTCACATGTCACAAGATACTCTTTTTTATTTGTTTTTGGCTACTTGAAAATTCAAAGCCTTCTTAGCTTTTGAGTGGTACAGAAAGAGTCAGTGTGCCATTTTTGGCTAGTGGATGATAATTTGCCAGTCTCTGTTCGAAGGCATCAGGCTCAAGCAAACACACTGAAATATGTATTATTATGAATTACGTTCTTTTATTTCTTCTTTACTTTATAGCTCAAGTACTGTGTTAATTGTTTGAAATGGATCTGTGTAATTACTATCAACAAAAATTTTTGTAAAACAACTTGGTAAAAATATTTAATGTAAAACATATTTTTGAGTGCTGTGAAGATCCTCACTTGTAATGGTAAGATATACACCAGAGTGTGGCTTCTCATTGTGGATTTGAATTGTATTTCCCTGATGTCGAGTGATGTGGAACACTTTTTCATGTGTCTGTTGGCCATTTGGATGTCTTCTTTGGAGAAATGTCTGTTCATATGTTCTGCCCATTTCTTCACTGGATTACTTCTTTTCGGGCGTTGAGTTTGGTAAGTTCTTTATAGACTTTGGGTACTAGCTCTTTATCTGATGAGACATTTGCACATATCTTCTCCAATTTTGTCAGTTGTTTTTTGGTTTTGTTGACTGTTTCCTTTGCTGTGAAAAAGCTTTTTATTTTGATGAAGTCCCAATAGTTCATTTTTGCTTTTGTTTTTCTTGCCTTTGGAGATGTGTCTAGCAAGAAGTTGCTGCGGCCAGGGTCGCAGAGGTGGCTGACTGTGTTCTCCTCTAGGATTTTGATGGATTCCTGTATCACATTTAGATCTTACATCCATTTTGAGTTCATCTTTGTGTATGGTGTATGAAAATGGTTCAGTTTTGTTCTTCTGAATGTGGCTGTCCAGTTTCCCCAAGATCATTTGTTGAAGAAACTGTCTTTTTTCCATTGGACATTCTTTCCTCCTTTGTCAAAGATCAGTTGACCACAGAGTTCAGGGTCCATTTCTGGGCTCTCTATTCTGTTCCATTGATCTATGTGTCTGTTTTTGGGCCAGGACCATATTGTCTTGATGATGACAGCTTTATAATAAAGCTTGAAGTCGGGAATTGTGATGCCACCATCTTGGTTCTCTTTTTCAACATTCCTTTGGCTATTCTAGGTCTTTTCTGGTTTCATACAAATTTTAGAATTATTTGTTCCAGCTCTTTGAAAAATGTTGGTGGTGTTTTGATAGGGATTTCACTGAATGTGTATATATTGCCCTGAGTAGTATAGACATTTTAACAATATTTGTTCTTCTAATCCATCAGCATGGAATGTTTTTCCATTTCTTTGTGTCTTCCTCAATTTCTTTCATAAGTGTTCTATAGTTTCCAGAGTACAGATCCTTTACCTCTTTGGTTGGGTTTATTCCTAAGTATCTTAGTTTTTGGTGCAATGAGATGCTACCTCACACCAGTCAGATGTCTAAAATTAACAAGTCAGGGAACAACAAATATTGGTGAGGATGTAGAGAAAGGGGAACCCTCTTACATTGCTGGTGGGAATGCAAAGTGGTGCAGCCACTCTGAAAAACAGTATGGAGGTTCCTCAAAAAGTTAAAAATAGAGCTACCCTGTGACCCAGCAATTGCACTACTGGGTATTTACCCAAAAGATACAAACATAGTGATCTGAAGGGGCACCTGCACCCCAATGTTTATAGCAGCAATGTCCACAATAGCCAAACTATGGAAGGAGCCTAGATGTCCATCGACAGATCAATGGATAAAGAAGATGTGGTATGTTTATACAATGGAATATTACTCAGCCGTCAAAAAAGAGACCTTACCATTTATAATGACATGGATAGAACTAGAGGGTATTATGCTAAGTGAAATAAATCAATCAGAGAAAGCCAGTTATCATATGATCTCACTCATATGTGGAATTTAAGGAACAAAACAGATGATCATAGGGGAAGGGAGGGAAAAATAAAATAAGACAAAATCAGAGAGGGAGACAAACCATAGGAGACTTTAATCGTAGGAAACAAACAGGATTGCTGGGGGAGTGGTGCAGATGGGGTGAGTGGGTGATGGGCAGTAAAGATGGAACATGATACAAGAAGCGCTGGGTATTATAAAAGATTGATGAATCACTGAACTCTACCTCTGAAACTAATAATACCTATATGTTAATTAATTGAATTTAAGCAAAATAAAATTAGAAAAAAAAAGTGAGTGTGGCTTTCCCAACAACTACCTCAGAGAATAAAGAAAGACGGTCGTATTTATGGTTTAAATTGCTCAAGAGAGTCAACAATCCTGATTGGGTAAAATTTGGTGGGTTTTGATAAAACTCAGAAATTCCTGTCTTTGATAAGGAAAAACAATCCTGGCTTATCTCTAATGCAAAGCTGTTAGGTGGTGTCCGCAGTTCAATACTTTTGGGCTTTCAGATAAGTATATCTCTTCCAGACTTGGGATATGCTTCATATCCAGCAGAGTTAGGCTAAAGTTTAGTGAAATATCAGAGTGGTTTTTGTTTGTTTGTTTGTTTGTTTGTTTGTTTTGTAGGGTCTACTGCCTATGAGTTTTATTTAATTATCAAGGTGGCATTAAAAAATGTTTGTTTCAAAAATGGGTCACTCTAGGGGTGCCTGCTGGCTCATTCAGTTAAGCGCCCAACTCTTGGTTTGAGCTCACATCATGATTTCAGGGTCCAGGGATTGAGCCCCACATTGGGCTCCACACTAAGCACAGAGTTGGCTTGACATTCTCTCTCTCCCTCTGCCTCTTCCCCCTCTTTCTCCCTCTCTCTGTCTAAAATAAATAAATAAAATATTTTTTAAAAAAATGGGCCACTGGGTGTGAGTGCATTAGGTGAATCTGATCTCACAGATTTCTAAACCTTTGGCATTCCCCTCTTTCTCCTATGATGACTGTCCAATGATCTGGGAAGGAAGGGGAGGGTGGATTATGCAATATTAAGGCTCAGAGGAAGCACCAGAATTGCTCTGAACCAGAGAAATGTCCACTGTCCGCCTACTTGATAAATTTTCCAACCATATAACTTTTGATCTGGTTTCTTAAGTCAGTCTGGTGTAAAGAATTCCTAGCTGATTTCAAATTTCCTTGTCTTTCCCTAGTGCCACAAATACTTGGAGTCTCTCCAGCCTTTGCTTTGAGGCCACTTCTCCCTTTGCCTGCTCCCCCAGAACAGATCACTGGCCTTCCACTCAGTTGCCTTTAGGATTGTCCTCAAGGGCTGTGGGAGCTCTATCCATTCCACATGGAAATAGGATCCTGGGTAACCCATTGTCCTTTGATGCGTCCCAAGCCCTAGACTTGCGCTGGGCAACTTGGAGCAGGATATCTTTCCAGAACCTTGAGTAGGGTCTTTTTCCCTCTTCTCTTTGTGTCTGAATACCTCAAACCCCACTGCCCTCTCCAGAAGAAGTGGGTTTCTCTTTCACTCATCCTGTGTCATAAACCGTTCTTCATCACAAAACTGCTAGCCTCAGTGCCCTTAAAGTCCCGGCAGAAAAATATCTTCCCCCTACTATGGGAGACTTTTGGAGCTAAGCGATGGAAACTCATATAGAATCTAAAGGAATTTGGTAAATCCTCTGTCTATGCAAAGCTGTGCTTTCAAACGCATTATTTTGAACCATGTTCTCTCACTGAGAATGATGCATCTGAAGGAGACCGAAAAAAAAAAAAACCAACAAAATTTAAAGAAATGCAATGCAAAGCAAGGTTTAACATTAGCTATATCCCCGCTGAATTACAAATACAGTGGAAGTTACCTTTTTTTCTTCCCGTGGGACTGACAGTTGACATGTGGATGCGGATCAGTAGTGGAAGCATCCACACAAATGTATCTGCCTCCAGCACTGTGGGGCAGATACCCACTTGTAATAGAATCACCCTAATCGCCCACCAGCTGTCATCAAGGTCAAAGATTATCCTGAGGTCCCATCTGCAGGAGCTCACAGATCCCTGTGCTATGTATGTTCCAATTTCTTGGGCTTTCCCCTTTTTCTCCCTATGATGGCAAAAACTCTCACCATGATGATTCATATTCTTGTTTTCATTTTCCAGGGGCCCTAGGAAAGCTCTTCCCTCTTCTAGCCTCACCCTTTTAGCAAATGCCCTACCTCCTCTCCATTCCAAAGGGTTTCTGCACCCCTTGTCTGGCTTGTGGATGGGATCAGCCTCCTCTCCTCGATCCCAGTGCGGGCTGTGTGTATATGCGTGTGTGTGTACACATGTGTGTGTGTGTGCTCATGGGCTTGGGTAGGTGTAGAAAAGAGATGAGTTGGAGGTAGAGACAAGTGACAGGGGAATTGAAATAGACTTAAATACATAATTACTGTCTATTTCCCTTCAATAGAAATCTCCTGAGTGCTTTTTGATAAAAATGCGATGACAAGATATTTCCAGGTTAATAATCTATCTGAAAAAAAAAAAAAAAAAAGGAGAGGGAGGGTGGCTGTTGCGTTTTGTAGGATAACTTGTGGGTAGAAGAAGATTATTGTATGATGTATATTCATTCTTCTTCCACAGCCAGAACACAGGGATCCTTGGCTAGCCTCTCAGTGTCTCTCCCCTTTTTTTCCCCTATACAGCTCAACAGAATTCACCAAAAATCCATGAAGGCTGGTGGGCGTACAAGGAGGTGGTCCAGGGAAGCTTTGTTCCAGGTAAATACACATTTATTCATATTCTTTTATTTTTTTAAGGAAGGAATTTGAATGAAATATAATATTATTTCCAGAATTTTGCCTTTGCTGCATGGCAAGGAAGGCATTGCAAGGAGCAGCAGCGTCTCTTGTACGTGGTGGATATAAGACTTTTCCATCAAAGGCCAGTTTGTTCTAGAGTGGCAATTTCACCAAGACCCCCTTGCTCCATGGGAGCCTACGTCCCAAGGCCTTTCCCTCTACAGGTGGCTCTGCCAGCAGGAGGGCTGTGGAGAACTAAGGGTTGAAGCTCTGTTGGAATTTCGTTAAATAAGAAAGAGCCTTTTTTTTTTTTTTTTTTTTAACATTAATGGAACAGGAAGTCTGGAAAGGCTGACCATGACAGTGAAGCTTGCTGGGATGCATGCTGTCACTGATGTCACTTGAGTAGCATCTGTGGTCAGAACTCAGCAGATTGGGCCAAGCATGGGCTAAAAATAACGGCTGGAGTGCATGCTGTCACCATGGGGGTAGGGGAGAGAACTGAAGGCAAATTAGAGCCAGAAACATACAATGGCTTTAGGGTCAAAGGAAGCCTGGAGGGTCCTTGTGGCCCCCCACCACTCTGACCTTAATCACAGCCCTCCCCCTTCTGCTGTATCAGACTTTAGTGGGGAAGAGAGGCCAGAGGAAAAAAAAAAAACAAGAATGTTAAGGAGAAGGATGGATGGAAAGGCGGGTGAGATATTTCAAAGTATTTTTAACTGACTAGATGTGGGACGGGAAGAAATGCAGCACATGGGAGGAGTCGGTATGGAGTCCTCACTTAGGGGCTAAGCACGGAGAGCTTCCCGGGTCGGTGGAGATCCTGGTACTTGGTGGCAGGTGGGAAGAGCCACGTCCCCAGCTCAACCCTGTTCAACCTTGGCTGCTGTTATGTTCTGGTTCTTCTATGGAGTTCCTAATGTCAGCTGTGCAGAGCACAGCAAGTTACTAAACCCCTCCGAGCATCATCACTTTCTCAGCTGAACTCTAGGACAGTAACCCATGCTCTTCGGGCTTTCCGGTAGGAGGAGAGCAGCTTGGTGAAGGTGTGGTGGGCAACCCACGAAAAGGCCAGCTGACTGCCGAATAGCCTCATAAATTAAGATTATTAACTGTACAAATTTACTCTGGCACATTTATTCCTTGGCCCAGTGGGCATAGATACTGGTCTTGATTAGTTCACCCAGAAATGATCAGGTTTCTAATAATAACCTTGTAACAACTTGATTGTCACAAGCTATATTCATGTGGCCTGATCTAGATACATAGCATTTTATCCTTAACAGCTGGGGACATCCCTTGCCAGTGGATGGCATGCTCATTGTTTTTCTGAGGAATCCGCTTCTCAAGTTCAAAATGTCCCAGAAACCGCATTCATACATATATGCTTTGCAATTGTGGAATTAGAACCACAAAGGGCATTCCCTCCAGGTTATCATGAGTTTTTCAAACTAAGAATATCCTCTGTAGTGACTGAAGTGCTTGTGGATATAAAACTGAATAAACCCTGCAAAGTGTTGCTTTCCTGCCCCACATTTTATTTTTGATGTTTCCCCCTCCGTTGGCACATCCCTTCTCTACACGTGTCCAAAGCCCACTTTTGATTTGGTTGTTGGTTCTGAGACAGCCGCAGGAAAAGTTTTATTTTTCCTTTTATGTGTTGATTTAAAAAAAAGCTGAACTTTCCCTCTTTGCCAGCTTCATGGGAGATAATATGTATAAAACGGGCAGTGTGGGCTCTCGCGTCAGACACACCGGGTGCTGAGTGGGGGTCCTACGGCTTCCTCCTGGTAGTTCTGTCCGCAACTTGCCTACCACTTCTCAGTTATTCATCTGTTAAAATGGAGATAAGGACCCAATCAGCCTTATGAGGTTTTGTGAGGATTAAATTATAGAACGCAAGATAAGGTGCTTATGGTTATGTCTGACCCATGGTGTGAGTACAAGTCAGTCGTTCTGGGTATTACTGTTATTATTTTATGAATAGCAGTACAATTGGATGTTTGCTACTTTTCTGCTTGGGCAAAGGCAGAGAGCTATTAACTGGAAACCTAATAATGTAAGTGAGGGTCTCTTATGATGCGTGGAACACGGAAGATGAGCAGTGATTGTTCCTTGGGTTGGTGAGATCAGCTGGTCTCTAGGCAGTGGCCAACTGAGAATTGACTTTATCATCCTCTGCCTTTAATGGTCCCAAAGGCCCTTTGGCCTCCTGGGAAAGAAGCCTGGTATCTGATGGTTTTACTTCTTAAGCTTTGGGGTACTCCACTCTGTTAAGAGAGGAGTCATAAGAATTTTTGAATTAAGTAATTGGACCTGAGGCTCTAGCCTCTGACACATTCCAAATGACCTCCTTTATCTGAGTTGGTGCTCAGGGCGAACCGTGGACCCTTTATCTCTTATTCTCATTGCAGAGTATAAGGTCGAGAGTGCTCTTTGCTTTGCCACCGGGACTTTCTCTTAAAGAAGAGGACTTTGTATGACCAGACTATTTGAGCAAGTTTTATTGCCTCATAAGTTCTTTGCAAGAATATCTAGGAAAAAGTTGGCGTAACAGTTGTGAATCTGTGATTTCAACAAAGCTTGTGGTGCCTAGAGATAGAGGATTTCTTTAGCCATGGCAAGCACAAGGTTGATTTAGTAGCAGAATAACCCCCTTTGGTCAGTTCAAAGCACCTGTAGAGTCGCCCCCCCTCCCCCCGCGATGGGAAGCACCATGCTTGGGGCTATTGATATCAAGAGGTGACTGATTCACGGTTCTGATTCAAGGGTGAACCCACCATCTAAAGAGGAAGATGAAACTTGGAATGAATGTAGTTCTTGTGCGGCTTCCTTAGCATTAAATTAACCATGGAATGGCCTCATTTTCTTACGTGAGACAACTGAGCTCCTACTGTTGGTGGTGTTTTGAGTCAGGCTTTCTGTTCCTTGCAGCCCAAACAAAGCATTCTCCCAGACTCAGGGTTCTCAGTGGAGAAGGAGGAAAAGGTGGACAGTATTGGAGGGAACTGCACTGGCAGAGTGGGGTGGAAATGCACGGTGGGTGTGGAGAGTATCTACAGAGCAGGGCGCACCATGGGGTCATGCATGAGGAGGCCAGCATGTCCTCAGGGGCCAGGCCATGAGAGTCTTTGTGTTTTGTGTTCAAGAACTTACTTTCCCTTTGAGAATGGAGGAATTATAAGACCTCACTAACCTCTGGAGAGACATAACCAAATGCGTATTTTAAAAAGTCAGCTCTGGGAGCACCTGGGTGGCTCAGTGGGTTAAGCCTTTGTCTTCAGCTTGGGTCATGATCTCGGGGTCCTGGGATCAAGCCCCGCATCAGGCTGTCTGCTCGGCAGGGAGCCTGCTTCCTCCCCACCTCTCTGCCTGCCTCTCTGTCTACTTGTGATCTCTGTCAAATAAATAAAATCTTAAAAAATAATAAAAAAATAAAAAGTCAGCTCTGGCTATAGTAATGGAGATGTAGTTCCTTTTGATAAGAGTATTAGAGAGGTGCCTGGGTGGCTTAGTCTGTTAGACATCTGTCTTTGGCTCAGGTCATGATTCCAGAATCCTGGGTTGGAGCCCTGCATCAGGCTCCCTGCTCAGCAGGGAGTCTGCTTCTCCGTCTGCTGCTCTCTCTCTTTGTCAAATAAATAAAATATTAAAAAAAAAAGAATATCAGAGGCACAAGGATTCATAGGGAGCTTTTTTTCTTTCTTTTTCTTTTTTAAATCATTCAGGTAAGAGATGGCAGGCACCTATACTAAGATAGTGAGGAGGAAAACAAAAACAAAAACAAAAAACCCACAAAAACTCTAAAAAACAAACCCAAAGACCAAACCCCAAAGCTGGGTTAATCATTTTATTGAAGGATTCGGCATAGGGTTTGTTTAGTGACATTTAAAGTATATCTCTCTTTCACACATGTAGATAACACATTTATCATTTAGCATAAATATACACATTTAACACATTTCAGAAAAATTTGTGCCAAATACTGTCTTTTCACATTCCGTTTATCCAAAACAGTAGGGGAATCAGCATTCTCTATAGAGGAGGCACTATGCTAGGAGCTGGGGTTTTAAAAAAGAGATGGCCTCTGACTTCTTTCAGTCTTGTGGGAGAGACAGTGGCTCAAAGTAAAAAGGGGCCTCTCAGCCCAGCACCTGCTTCACGTGTCTGGCTGTGTTTGGAATGGGGACTTTCTCTCTTTTCAGACTAGGACGTCAGAGTCGAGAGGCTTGCTTCTGTTTGAAAGCTTTAAATCATGACACTTGGGGTATATGTTTTTAGAACTTTATGAAACCCTAGAGCAGGTGGAGAATCTCTCTTCCGTCATCACCTCCTAAGGCTTGCTCTCAGGGTGCTGAACCTGACCTCTTAAACTCACTCATCCAGCAGGCTTTCTCCAGATGCTTCCTTTCTGCTTCGTCCTTGGTGGGTAATGACACAAAGGGGGCACCTGGATGGCACAGCTGGTTAAGCTGCTGCTAACTCTTAGTTTCAGTTTAGGTCTTGGTCTCAGTGTCATGAGATCGAGCCCCGCATCAGGCTCCATGCTCCGTGCGGAGACTGCTAAAATTTCTCTCTCCCTCGCCCTCTGCTCCTCCCCCTGCATGTGCGTGGGTGCACTCTCTTTAAAATATATAAATAAATCTTTAAAAAAAGACACAAAGGACATTCCACTGTGGTCCCAAGATGCTGAGGATAGTGAGAGAGCCAGAGATAGGTAACTATCCATGACATGACAGCGTTGCCAGGATTCCCATGGAGGGTGTCTGGGGTTGCCCATTTTGAGAGAGCATGGAGGGCTTCCCCTCCAATGCAGTGCCTAAACTGGGTCCCCAAGGGTACCATGTGTGATTGTGCTGTGGCAGAAAGGGAAGAAATGATGCTTCAGAAAGGGGAGGGAGGTGGGCAAAGGCCTGGAGGCTGGGAAGAGAGAGGCTCACTGTGCAAGGAGAACTCGGGGGACTTAGGGCTGAGGAGGGCAGCAGGAGTCCCGGCATCAAAGGCCATACCAGCTGCCAGTTTAGATTTTACCCTGGATGCACTGGAGTGCCAAGGGAGGGATGAAGGCTAATGCAAGATTCAGGATGAGGGAGATGTGAGCTAAGACAGGAGAAGCGGGGACTCTGAAGAGGGTCTAGCCTCGAGGGGCAGGAACCTTGTCTCCCTTTACCCCTACCCCTCCAGGACATAGCACAAACCTTGCATACAGCAGTGGCTCCACGTTTGCTATATCAGCTTGGATCAGAACGGAGGAATTGGGGCACCTGGGTGGCTCAGTGGGTTAAAGCCTCTGCCTTCGGCTCAGGTCATGATCCCAGGGTCCTGGGATCGAGCCCCACATCGGGCTCTCTGCTCGGCGGGGAGCCTGCTTCCGTCCCTCTCTCTATCTGCCTGCCTCTCTGCCTACTTGTGATCTCTGTCTGTCAAATAAACAAATAAAATCTTAAAAAAAAAAAAAAAAAAGAACAGAGGAATTTTTGCTCCTTGAAGCCATGTGTGAATCATCATGAGCATCAGCATCAAAATAAACCCAGCACCACCACCGGAAGTAGGGCTCCAAGTAGGGAGGAAAAACCTCCCGTGTCCTACCTGTGTCTCCTTTGCTCCTCCCACAGCAAGTTTCACTTCTGACGCTTCTGGTCCCCAGGTGGGTGGAGTTATGCTCACACAGCGAGTAATCCTTCACGACACCATCTGAGTGTCTTTCAATTCAACTGAATTCTAGCACTTTATACTTGGAGGGAGCGTCTGATCCCACAGGTTAAGGGTTCAGTCCCGTGAGACAGCCACCCTCCCCCTCATTTCAGATGCCAATCACACATAGTAGGTCCCCCAGGTTACCCATGACTTCTGCCTGACTTGGCTACAAATTAGAGGTTCCCACACCCTCTTCTTCTGGTTTGATTAATTTGCTAGCATGGTTCTCAGAACTCAGGGAAATACTTAACTTTTGTTTATCAGTTTACTAAAGAATATGATAAAGGATCCAGATGAACAGCCAGATGAAGAAATACATGGGGTGAGGAGCTCCTGTTCCCATGGAGCTGGGCTGTACCACCCTCCTGGTACATGAGTGGGTTCACCAACCAGGAAGCTTTCCAGACCCCCCCATTAGGATTTTTATGGGGACTTCCTCACATGGGTGTGATCAATTACTCACTCTCTTTGTAGCCCCCCTCCTCATTCTGGGGAAGTTGGGGGGAATGAGGGGAGCTGAAAATTCCAAGCTTCTATCCATGGCTCGGTCTTTCTGTCGACGAGCTCCCATCTAGAGGCCATTCCGGAGCCCCCTTTGAGTTGCCTCATTACAACAAGAGGTGCTCCCGGGCCTCTCATCACTTAGGAATATAGAAAGGTTTTGGGAGCAACAGTGTGTACAGTAGGCTTCGAAGTGTGTTCCCAGTGGAGGAGTGCACCTGCATAAAGTCTCAGAGGTATGCATGGGCATGACATGTGTAAGAAATGGAACAAACTTCACTGTGGCCAGAACGTAGAGTATCAGAAGCAGAGTGGTTTGAGATTGGAGGCAGTTGGGAGCCTCCATGTACTTGGGCCACAATTCCAAGTCCTCTACACGACGATCCCAGGAACAACAGGAGGACAGTAAGAAGCCATAAGCAATTCACTCTTCCTCCAAGATCTGGAGAGGCACCCAGGGATCATGACAGTGAGTTTCTAACTGTCTGAATGATCAATAGAGAAACTCGAAGCTTCGTTTCTGATCAGGCGGGGCTCAGGAGGCTGCTTTGGCCCACTGCACCATGCTCTGGTACGTTCTTCAAAATCCAGGAGAAGTGGTCTGTGTGGGACAGTCACTTCTCCCAGCATGCAAATTCCCACGTCTGCCTTGCTGGGTAGGTTTAAAACCTCAAGACTGTTAGAAGAGGCAGGTTTAAAACCTCAAGACTGTTAGAAGATGCAGTAATTATATCTATGGGCAGCCACCTGTGGTTTAGCACCAATACCTAATTACCTGTGTTATCTAAAATTTTCCCTACTTAAGACAGGCTTCTCTTAGACCTTGGTAAGGAATGCGAGCTCTCTTTTCTCCCTGAAGTCCTCCTGGGCAGGGAAGCAGGCAGATGGTGGAGTGGTGGGTGATGCAGGAAGACCTGCCTGGGGTCATGCATTCCCTGCATTCTTCCCTCTAGTAGATGGTGCCAATATTTTTCTTTTCTTTTCTTTTCTTTTCTTTTTTTTTTTTTTTAAGATTTTATTTATTTATTTGAGAGAGAGACAGTGAGAGAGAGCATGAGAGGGGAGAAAGTCAGAGGAAGAAGCAGACTCTCCAAGGAGCAGGGAGCCTGATGTGGGACTCGATCCCAGGACTCTGGGATCCTGACCTGAGCTGAAGGCAGTTGCTTAACCAACTGAGCCACCCAGGCGCCCCCAATATTTGTTTTCTATTGTTTTGTAGTAAATTACCATATAACTAGGGCCTTCAGTAGATACACATTTCCTGTCTTACAGTTTCCTTGGGTCGGGAGTTCAGATACGGCTTAGCTGGGTCCTCTTCTCAGGGTCTTATAAGGCTGCAAAAGGGGTCCGTCTCTTTGCCTCTCCTCCAGGGCCAACTTTACACAGCTCCTGGACAGAATTCAATTCTTCACAGTTATAGGACTGAGGCCCTCAGCTCCTATAGGCTGTCCCTTCTCCAAGTTCGCAACATGACTGACTGTTTCAAGGCCAAGAAGAAAGTGTCTCCCTTTGAATCTCTCCCTTCTCTTCTGGGAGGTTTTGGACTCTCTTTTAAAAGTTAGGCCTATCCAGGATAATCTCCCCGTGATCAACTCCAAGTCAGCTGATGGACGACCTCATTCAGATCTGCAAAATCCCTTCATCTCTCACATACCACGTGACCTAATTGCAGGAGTGAAATTCTATCCTACACACAAATCCGATTCATACTCAGGGAGGGTATGTATGCCAGAAGGTGAGGACGTTGGAGGCCATCTTGGAATGTGGCATACCGGCCTTCATTCCTCTGTGTGGTAAATAGTGTGGGTGTTCTCTTGTGTACTAAGCTGTGCATCTCCTTCATTCATATATAGGAAACGGTAAAAGGGAGCTAAAATGGGGATGCCTGGGTGGCTCAGTCGGTTAAGTTTCCAAACTCTTGGTTTCATCTCAGGTCTTAATCTCAGGGTCCTGGGATCAAGTCCTGCATAGAGCTTTGCACTCAGTGGGGAACCCATTTGGGATTCTCTCTCCCTTTGCCCCTCCTCCCCCCCAATAAATAAATAAATAAAACTGTTTGTTTTTTTTTTTTTAAGATTTTATTTATTTGAGAGAGAGCACAAGCAGGGGGAGGAACAGAGGGAGAAGGAGAAGCAGACTCCCTGCTGAGCAGGGAGCCTGACACAGGGGCTCAATCCCAGGACGCCGAGATCATGACCTGAGCTGAAAGCAGACACTTACCCAACTGAACCACCCAGGTGCCCCAATAAGTAAAATCTTTAAAATGAAAAGGCTGCTAAAATGCTCATTCTAATCAATGCTGTTTGAAGATGAAGTAGACACTGTTCTAGAATAAATCTTCAGATTGAGAGGTGACAAATAGTATTTTTTAGATTAGATATTGTTTTTGTTGCCTTTCCCTCAAGAGTCCGCTCAGGTGATAACCAATGCTAGCCTCCCCCACACCAGCACTCAAATTTCTCAGCCAGGGCTCCCAGATTTATAACAAATGTCAAGTATGAGGGAGAGGGAAGGATTCTCTACAAGACTCCCAGGCTTCTGGGTTGGGCAACTTGCTGGAGGGTGGAATTGTTCTCCTTTGTGGAAATAGGAAAGAAGCAGTGAGATGGGGAGGGGCACAGCATGGAGAGTCTCCCTGTGGACAACAGCCAGATGCCACCCCAAATTGCTCTTCCAGCCATTTCCCCTTGCCCCTCTCTCCTTGGCCCTTCTATCCTCTGGCTTCTTGAAAGCATCTCTTGTAGGACATCTCTTGAATGGCCTCACACTCTGGCTTCTGATGTTTCTCCCAATCAGACCCTTGTCCTTGCATTGGGCGATCTTGCTCTTTGGCCGCTGGTTCACACTCAGTGTTTGCTTTCCATCATCTTCCCAAGCTCCTCCTCCACCTTCAAGGGACAGGCTCTTGTTGACACTGGGACATGGGCCTTCTCCCCTCAGGCATTCACTGAATGATCACCCCAACCCTACTCAGTCTGCCTTTGAAGGGAAGACAATCTCACAGCCCCTAAACCTTCCTACCCTCCCGCATCCTTTGATACGCCCCACTTGATGAGTGTTCTATAAAGTCACTGTATTAGTTTTGTGTTGATGTCATAACCAATTACACAAGCAATGGCTCGAAACCCACAGATCTATTATAATTCTGAAGATAGATGTTCTAAAATCAAGCCCCTCCTGACATCTCCCTTTATGGCATCAATTTCTTTGCCACAAAGGTGTATGCAAACCTTTCTGTTGGCATGTAGAATTCATTTTAATTTCTCTATATAAAACTTGTATTTTACAGAGTCCTGTTGCATATTATTTGGTCAAGGGAATAACCCTCTGCTCTTGGAGGCAATCAGTCCTTACTGTATAAGTTCTTTTATCTGTTTCCTTCACTTGAGTGGGGAGTGGGTGAGAAAGCACACCAGTACACTACCCCAAACTTCACTTCTGTTGTTAGCAATCTTCTTGTTTGGGTTATGGAAGCAGCAAGGGATATGGCAAAGTGCTCACTGGCTTGGCTCATCCACCAAATGTGTAATCTCAGGCCAGTCATTTAGTATCTCGGGCTTTTGATTTCTTTGTGTATGAAACCAACGCCTTCAGCTGCATTATTTTCAAAGACCCATGCTGTCTCCAATATTCTCTGAAAGTTTACTAATGTGATATAAGATTGGTTTGAGAGATACATTTAGTAGCATTAAGAAATAGAATATTGATTTCATTCACAGGATAATTGTATTATGTTCTCAGTGTCAGTATTTGGAAATGGAGTCAGTGATGGAAGTGTGTCTCTAGATATCTGATCTCTGGTCTCTATGTGAAAACAAATAGAACTTAATGCATGTATTCTTCTCAGCATAGCAAGGTGATGCCACAGGGACTCACCCTTAATTATAAATACCTTTAGTTAGATTTTTTTCTCAGAAATTGGGATGTGTAGAGATTAAAATTTACTCTGAGCCTGAAAGATGCCAGACACCCTGCTGGACACTGGGGATACAAATAAGAATAATGCTCTCAATCTTAAGGCACTCACAGACAAGTTTAGAGGCAGATTGCAAATAGGAGATTACAGTTAGCCTGGTAGAGGATGTGAAACCTGAGTGGAGAGACAAAGGAGAAAGTTACCATGAGCTTTGCCTTCAGGGTGCCTGGGAGGCTCAGTGGGTTAAAGCCTCTGCCTTCAGCTCAGGTCATGATCCCAGGGTCCTGGGATAGAGCCCCACATCGGGCTCTCTGCTCAGCAGGGAGTCTGCCCCCCCCACCCCGCCGCCTACCTCTGTGCCTACTTGTGATCTCTGTCAAATAAATAAATCTTAAAAAAAAAAAAAAAAAGATGAACTGTGAGCTCTGCCTTCAGGTCAGAGATGGCTTTGCAGATGAAGACATCTCTTGACATAGGGTCTTCAAAGATAATGAAAGAGTATGTCAGGTCGACAAGATAGAAAAGGGCACTGCTGGTGGATGAAACATAATGGAATCTGACCTACTACTAAGTAACAGATTGTAAACTTCTTGCAAGCGTCTCTTGTATGACAGCCCCTGTTAGGACCATACTTGAAAGCTGTGTCATGTAAAGTGCCCTGGACTCTGAAGATCAGGCTTTGTGTCTCGCCCCATTGTGTATCAGATGCGTGATGCTTAGAAATTGCCTAACTTCTCAGAGCGTGAGTTTACTCACTTATAAAATTAGGACAATGAAACCTCTGTTTCCAATATTTCTGTAAAAATAAAATGGTAGTAATTGCCCCCTATCTGTAGAGGATGCGGGATCCTAGACCCCCCGTGGGTGCCTCAAATGCAGAATATACTGAACACTGTATCTACCATTTTTTTTCATATATATATATATATATATATCTGTGATAAAGTTTAATTTATAAATTAGGCATAGCAAAAGATTCTTGGCAATAACTAATAATAGAAGAATTATAGCAGTATATTATAATAGAACTAATGCGGCTGTGGTCTCTCTCTCTAAATATCTCCCTGTGCTGTGCTCTTGTAATGGTGTGAGACGATAGAATGTGTATGTGGTCAGGTGGAGTGAGAATGACGTGGACATGGGACATAGGGTTAGGCTAGTAGGGACCTTCTGATGATAAGCTGGAAGGTGGACCATCTGCTCTCCAACCACAGTTGAGCACAGGTAAAGGAAACCCAGAAAACGAAACCGCAGGTAATGAGGGACCACCGTATTCACTAGACCTAGACGTGCCTTGTCGACTCTGAAAGACTACAAAGGTATGGCTCTTTTTGTTACCGTAATTTTGCACTGGGCTATTTAAGCCGGCAAGGAATGGCCCTGCTTGGTTGTACTACTATTCCAAGTTCCTAATACATCCTTCTAATCCAGGAAGGCATAGGAAGCCTTTTGAAGATATGTTAACGGTCACCCATTGTGCAAAAAGAAACAATTTGGACACAAGTACATTTGAAGCTTGTACATATATTCCACTGCAAGGATGGCCGGGTTGCAGCCAACCAATATGAAGTATCGCTCTCGCTCCAAGCCTTCTCAGAGGCACTTGTCTTTCCTGGTGCCACACACAGGGTCCTGGTCCCATCACCACAGCACAGTTGATTGGCTCTAGCCAATCAACCACTTTGGAAATACTTCTGGAGGGGGGGCGCCTGGGTGGCTCAATTGGTTAAGCATCTGTCTTCAGCTCAGGTCATGATCCAGGGGTCCTAGGATTGAGCCCCGTGTGGGGCTCCCTGCTCAGTGGGGAGCCTGCTTCTCCCTCTCTCTGCTCCCCGCTCATGCTTGTGCTCTCTCTTCCTCTCTCTCAAATAAATAAAATCTAAAAAAAAGAAAGAAAGAAAGAAAGAAAGAAAGAAAGAAAGAGGAAATACTTGTGGAGCTTCAGGACCTATCCAGTTGGAAATATGTCCAGGGAGGCTCTATGGCAGTGTTCCACACTGGGTGTAGGCAGGAAGGGGCGCACTCTCTCTGGAGAATTGAATTAGCAAATGATGAAATCCCCTGAAAGTCTGATCTGCTTCTTATTATCCTTATGTGCTAGAAATTCTACAAATGCCTATGAGGAAATACTCCTCCTGAGAAAGTAGTTTGTTGGTCTGAGCTCTAGACAATTCCTAGGGTTGTTGTTATGTTTTAAAAATACATATGTAATCTTCCAGTTGGCACATCTTGGTTACTTGTCTTTGAATGAGCCCTGTATCCTACACAGACGGTAATTGGAGGAACCCTCAGTCACTCAGTTAGCTTCTGACACACAGGGACACAGCTCTGTATGTTTGTTCCTAGAGGACAGTCCTGAGGGTTTAGGTTCAGGTTCAGAATGGGTGGAGGTCACGGTAGGTAGAGCAGTCCCTGCCTCCAATCCCCGGAGTACTACATATTCCTGAATTTAAACAGTTTGTTCAAAATGCACAGCAACAGTGCTGTGATTGTAAACACAAAGAAGCAGACTGTGAATTACTTCACCTACGTCATTCTGTGTGACTACTTGGAGTTTTTGTTTGTACTTGAAATTTTAAAACACGGAGCAGAATGGGAACTGCAAGGGATAATATTTTCGTTTGGTCAGTGCAGTTTTCAGTTCAGACATGAAATGTTTTAGTGAATCTGAATAATGCTTTTACCGCTGAAATTTTTTTGATTGTGTGTTTTAAAGCTACAGAAAAGAAATACTGTTATTAATTAGCATAGTTGTACCTGAGGGTAATTGTGTTGTTCAGAGGAAGGAGTAGTTAAAAAAATATATACTCCTTACTCACATGCTTTAGGTTTGACCCTATATACAGCCTTAGGTTCAGTAACTTGACATTTTCTTGTCTTTTCTTTCTTTCTTTCTTTCTCTCTTTTTTTAAATTTATTTGACAGAGAGAGAGAGAGAGAGATCACAAGCAGGCAGAGAGAGAGGGGAAGCAGGCTCCCAGCTGAGCAGAGAGCCCAGTGCGGGGCTCGATCCCAGGACCCTGAGACCATGACCAGAGCTGAAGGCAGAGGCTTAACCCACTGAGCTACCCAGGTGCCCCTGGACATTTTCTGAATAAACAACCCCAAAGTGGAGCTCGTGGCTGCCTTCTGGCCACAAAACACATGGTTTCTTTGAGTGAAACTAACTGGGTTCCCATGCATGGTGTTGGCCATCCCAGCCAGCTGAAAATCCACTCCCTCCCTCTCCTGGCAGTGCCTCCCATTGGAAAGACATGCCTGGGTTACCATCACAAGCCACAGGTAATAGCTTTGTTGAAAAGCAGCTCAGTGAGTTGTTGAGAGGTACCTTGTAAGGGTAAATACTACTCATTGAGTTATTGTGTGATAATGGGATTGTTTACTGAATACACAGCCGGCTGCTTCACTCTCAGGTTATACTCTTTGTCAGGCGGAAGATAATCAAAGGCAGCAAGACTATAACCCCAACCAGGAATTCTTCTTATACCGCCAAAGGATGACAGGGAGGTGCCTGTGGACTTTGTTACAAACTACAACATTCGGCAACATTCCCAAAAAGATAAACTATGTAGCAAAGGCTTATATGCCGCAAGTATCCAGTGCCTGCTGGGGGCTCTTTGGAGATTTGGCAGCAGGAGGGGGACAACTCCCTTTCCTTGACCCCAGCCTGGGGGGGGCAGGGTCCCAGTGTGGTGATAAGGGCTGGAAGGCGGGGGTGGGGGACACGACTCCTTTTTCTCCCAATGGACGCCATGCCTCCTTATGACTGGACCACAGGACAGCTGTGATGATTTTTGCATTTTATCTCTAGTTTACCCGGCAAGCTGTCTTCTCCCCTCACCGACCAGAACTGGGTCACCAGTTCCTGCCAAGTGCCATACCATTGGCTCCTTTTCAGCCCAGGCTTGGATCACCGATGATTCTTCTTTCTGGAAGAGTGCACATTGTTGTATCGGCAGGTTCTAGATCTGAGGGCTCCTTTGCAACCTTCCATACCCATCCTTTGTCCATTAATGGTGCTCCCGAGCCTCTTCCTTGGCCCTTTTCACTCTTCTCATGGCCTTGGTGGCTACCTGCTTCGTGCGAACAGCTCTGAATCTCTAGCCCTGGTTCTAGCCTTTTCTCAGTGACCTCCTCATTGTCCAAGCTTTTGAACAGCTCTCCTGGCTCATCACCAGCATTTCATATAAAATCAGTTGTACACTCTATTATATTTTATTTCGGACTCTCTGCCTTACTCCTGGAAAGCAGATTTTTGTTTTCTTTTTTTCCTCCCCCAGAGTGTTCTAACACTGCAGCAGCTGCCCAGAATCATGCCTCCTTCTAGAATGTTTCATATTTAGATCACCCCTTTCTTGCATTTGTTTCCCTGGGAAAATATCACCCAGGATGATCAGAAGAAATTCTGCCTTCATCTCATTGGGATGAAAATATATAAATAACACATCTTTTTATCATAACATTATTTAACATGCCATGGTATAATAACTGGTATAATATACCAGTATAACAATATATTATATACTTACTGATTTTCATTGACGCATTTTGTGGTTGCAGCTACTTTATCTTGAGGACATCCTCCTTGGTTCTGTTTAACATTCTGTTCTAATTCAGACTGATTACATTCTATGTTGCTCAGCTATCACACTGGCTTTTGTTTTGTTTGTCTGAGTTTTACTTCATGGGTTATTTCTACTCTTTCTCATATCTTGTGACATACTTTTGAATTTACTTTATAATTTTCTGAACTCCATTTTAAGTTTTGCTCTTTTGGGGGGGGCAATAAATGTGTAAGAGTGATCAGTATTCTGGATCCTCAGATGTCCAATAAAAAGTCTTTCTTTTGCCCTGACCCTTGAGTGATAGTTTCTTTTGTAATAGAATTTTAGTTTCAAAAGCACCTTCCTTTGGCTTTTTCTAGGTATTACTCTCCTGTCAACTTCCAAGTGGTGTCCAAGATAAGAAGTCTGGTGCTTTTGTAGATAAATGTCTCCTAACAACCCCAGCTGCTAGTGGCTTTTAGGACATTATCTTTATTCTTGAAGTTCAGAAATGTCATGGGATATAGCCAAAAGACACGGTTATGTCTTTTTTCATTATTTGCACTCTGCATGCTGTAATCCAGTTTCGAACAGAGCAGAGGTTTTTGTTTGTTTCTTTGTTTTGTTTTGTTTTGTTTCTGTTTTGTTCACAGGTCTATGAATGCTAAGAAGAGTTCTGACAAAAGTAAGAGCTCCCTGAATCTAATTTGGCTAAATGAACTAGTATTCAAGTCACTTCTTATTTTAGGAAAATTTTCTTCTATTATTTCTTTGATTACCTTCTGCCATCTGTTCCCTCTGCTCTTACATTCTGGACAGGTTTGGGAACATATGGATCTAATTTCAAGGCCTTTCTTTTCTTTCCATGCACAATTTCTGCATCCTTTGCTTGCTCTCCTCATTTCATTCTCTTTTTATTTAAAGCTCTGGGACGTTTCCTTTACTTACCTTTCAGTGGTTCACCTTGGCCTTCAGCAGTGTCTGTTCTTTTATACAGGACTTTCATTAACTTTGAAATTTGGCAATCACTTTTTAATTTTTAAAAATGATTTCTATTTTTCAGTTTATCTTTTTTCATGAAGATTTTATTTTATGGATCCATTATCTACCTAACTCCCTAGAAGGATACTGATGAGTTTTTTTTCCCATATTTTCTTCTCTCGCCAGTGCTCTTTCTCTTTGTTATTCACGGTTCTTCTCTTTCATGTTGTTGACTTCCCTCAAATGCCTGGTGTTTGTTGGCACTGTGTTCATGTTTTTTTTGTTTTTTTTTAAGATTTTATTTATTTATTTGACAGACAGAGATCACAAGTAGGCAGAGAGGCAGGCAGAGAGAGAGGGGAAAGCAGGCTCCCCGCTGAGCAGAGAGCCCGATGTGGGGCTCGATCCCAGGACCCCGAGACCATGACCTGACCTGAAGGTAGAGGCTTAAACCACTGAGCCACCCAGGCGCCCCTGTGTTCATGTTTTAAACAAAGGACTGAGTGGTTTAGTATTGGAAACTGGTGTGGTTTTCTCAGCAGTTATGCCCACCGGTTGCTATGATAAGTTTCTAACCTTGAATGAGGGGGTCAAAATGGAAGATGCTGATGGGCCTTCCTTTCTTTGAAGTAGAGGAAGAGTTGATGAAATGACAAGCTGGTGAATCTCAGCCTCCAAAGTCAGGAAACCTTTCTTTTCTTTTCTTTTCTTTTTTTTTTTTTTTAATTTATTTATTTACTTTTAAAGAGAGAGAGGAAGAGTGAGAGAGGGGAGGGGAGGGGCAGAGGGAGAGAATCTCAAGCAGACTCCCCCACTGAGTGTGAAGCCTGACATGGGGCTTGATCCCAGGACCCTGAGATCATAGCCTGAGCCAAAACCAAGAGTCATTTGCTTAACTGACTGAGCCACCCAGGTGCCCCAGGAAGTACTTCTTTGAAGGGCATGGTGTGTGTCATTATAGCTTATGCTATTACAGAGTTGGCCCTCATATGTTTCATCTCTGTACTGGCTTTGTGGTTCTGAAGGTACTTAGGTTTGCTCAGATTCTCTGTTTGGCCCTAGGTACATGCTGGGAGGACCCCCACTGCCGCCACTACCTGCCCCACCCCACACAGTTGATGTCTGCTTCCCTGGAGGGGCCGCCTTCTCATGGCTTCATCATAGGAGCAAATGCCATTACCAACCTTAACACAAAGACAGAGGAAGAGCAGCCAAAACAGTTGAACCCTTCCACAGGCCATACTCTAATCCTGGCCCTGTGTTTGGCCAGCTCCTGCTTCCTGTCCCTTTGAGGGTTGGCCTTTCTCCAGGAAGCCAGTGAAAAGGTAGAAAGGAGGACTGTTACCTTTGCAAGGAGTTTATTCTCTCTCTCTCTCTCTTAGTTATTTATCCTTCCTTATCTGCTTGATATCTTCAGAAAACTCCTCCTAATTCCTGGTCCCGCAAATGGTACTCATTCATTTTTATTGGAGTTGTTGTATAGTTATCCCTTTTCTAATACCTTTTCTGTAATTATATCTGGGAAGTATGGGTGGAGAGAATGAACACACAGGCCCCAAATGATAATGAGCCAAAACTGGGATAAGTCCTCTTTACCTGCTAAACTAGTTCTTTCTCTCCAGTTCTCCCATTATTTGAATGCCTCTGCGTTTCAGAGAAGCAAAAATTAATGACCATTGATCAATGTTGGTAAATGCTTTTCTTTCTTTCTTCTTTCCTTGCCTCCTTCCATCCCTCCTTCCTGTTGAAAACTATCTTTCTGTCTAGGCACTGGAAGGGGGCTGGGTATATAGGAGTAAACATAAGAATATGGCCTTGCCCTCTCTGAGCTTATAATAGTGAGGGAGAAAGATATCAATCAAATAAGTACATGACAAAAATACATCTTTACAAAGTATGGTATAGTCCACAAAGGAAATAAGGGTGAGAAGGCCTTATTGGGCAAATGTCATTTTAGGGGAGCCTTGAGTAGAATTTGGCCAGCAAACCAGCAAGATAAGAAGGTCACAACAAGATGAAATATGAACATTGGAAGTCCTTGATGTTGCAAAGAGTTCAGCACATTGGAGCCTGGTAGAGAAATCCAGTGATGGGATTGAAGTACAGAGCAACATAAAAAAAGAATAGAAATTCAGAATAAGAGGCTCATAGGCCATGTAAGGAACTGAAATTTCAATCTTTATTCAGGGGGTGCCTGGGTGGCTCCGTCTGTTAAGCATCTGCCTTCGGCTCAGGTCATGATCCTGGGTTCCTGGAATTGAGCCCCTGTGTCAGGCTCCCTGCTCAGTGGGGGGTCTGCTTCTCCCTCTGCCCCTTTCTCTGCTTGTGTGCTCTCTCTCAAATAAATAAATGAAATCTTTAAATAAGTAAGTCTTTACTCAGTAGTAAACAAGTAGAGTATTAAACAGAGGAACTGCATGAATGATATATTTTGTTTTAATCTTTTTAACTACTGTGGGGAGAGTAGACTAGAAGAGAGCAAGAGTGGACGTAGGGAAAGTCTTGCAAAATGGCAGGTGCAAAGTCATGGTGGCTAGAAAGTGCAGAGGCAGGAGTAAAGGCACAGGTGACTGTGCTGATTCTGGGAACATTCTGAAGGTAGTGTGGACAGGACATTCTGATGGACTGGATGGGAAGAGAGTCATGGAGCATGAATCTTAAATTTTTAGTTTGATTGATCCAGTGAATGGTGGAGCCGTCATCTGAGCTGGTGAACCGTGGGAGAGGCAGGTCTGGAGTGGAGAGAATCCAGTGTTCTGTTTCAGCCATGCTAATTCTTACACGCTCACGAAACACTCAAGAGGAGGCAACACGTTGGCAAGAGATGTCTGAGGGGAAATATGCGTTTGCCTCCTGCCAACATACAAATGGTATTTAAAAGCTATGGAGTGAATGAGACTGCCTAAAGACAAAATAGAGCTCACAGACAGGAGATTAGACATGGAGAAAAGCCAGCCTTTCAGGAGATGGGCAGCCGTGGAAGCGGTTTCACCTTCTATGACAACTCACATTCGTGTAGGAGTACATGAGCATTTGTAGGTCTTAACAAACATTTATGCCACACTTACTTTGTGCCAGGCATGATTCCAAATGTTCTTTTGGAAATGAACTTTGCAAATGTTAACTCATTCATTCCTCACAACCGTCCCACGAAGTGGTGATGGTTATTATCTCCATTTTGCAAATAAAGAAATGGAAGCATGTGGAAGTTTAACATTGCACTCAAGGTCATACTGCTAGTAGATGATGGGGCCAGGTCTCAAACTCAGGCAGACTATGTCTAGAATTATCCTCTTTAAGTACTGTTCCATGGTGCCTCTTTGCACCCTGCTGTCTCACCTGCATTTGGTGAGACCTGGTCGTCCGTGACTGTGGAAGGTGGGGATGGATATATGTTGGCTTTGTAGACCTTGATTCTTTCTAACTCTTCCCCCTTTAAATTCATCTATTGCCTAAACCCACAGATTTTGAACTCCAAAAATAATTTATATCTGTCATTTCATTATATTTCTTGTATCATTTGAATTTCAGACTTTAAGAGAGATGGAGAGAAGTGAGTTGGGGGAAATCGGATGGGGAGTTGAACCATGAGAGACTGTGGACTCTGAGAAACAATCTGAGGGTTTTGGAGGGGTGGGGGGTTGCGTGAGCCTGGTGGTGGGTATTATGGAGGGCATGTATTGCATGGAGTCCTGGGAGTGGTGCATAAACAATGAATTCTGGAACACTGAGAAGAAATTTTTTAAAAAATTAAAAAAAAAAAAAGAATATTATGATAAACTCCTAGGTGGTTTTGAATTTTTTCCTGCTCCTATCACTTTCTCCCACTGCAACCAGATTAACCAAAGCACAACCACAGACTACTATTTCCTAGATCAAAAACCTTCGGTGACCTCGCATTTCTTACAGAATCAAGTTTACATGCCTCTCCCAGTATCCAAAGGCACCTGTAATCTGGCCTCAATTTCCAATCTCATCCATCACAATTCCCCAGCATGGAGCTGTGGCTTTCTGCCAGGACTAATTATCTATTCCCTGAGTCCACCCTAGGTTTTCTTGGTTTAGCAACTTTGTCATGCCTTCCAGCATATTTAGAATCTCTCTTCCTACTCTAGCACGCCCCGGAGGTTCTTGCTCCTGCTGGTTGGAATCTGACTCATCCCCCAGTATTCTCGTCCTCCCTTCACCATTCCATAATTTCCAGCAGGAACTGATCAGATTCTCTTCCGAACCCTTAAATATCCCTTGTTCCTTTTATAGCAGTCACTGGGTTCTAAATATTATGGGAACTTGTGCATGCAGATTGTCAAGTCTCAGAAAGCAGGTTGTCTGTATCTTTCCACCACCTTCTAGAACGTGTGCACTGTGCTTGGCCAACAGTTGGTGCTTTAAAGTGTCACAGTAGTCCATAACCAGATGCAACCTCACCCTCTTGGCTGCTTTTCCCTGTCTGAGTCGTACCTGAAGAGCACAGTCCCTCTGCCTGGCTTTCCCGTGGAATGATTCGTTTCCCAGATGCATTCACAGCATGCAGTGATTTATTCCACGTGTTTCCCAAATATATACTAAAACCAGGGATGCCAAGTGGCTGACTCCCCAGTTAAGCCATTTGCAGGTTGGATGAACTCTGTGCAAGACTGCTCCCCACACCACCACCCCGACCCCCTGCCTCACAGTTTGCCTCTGAGCAAATGGCCTCTCAGATGCTTCAGGAAAAGAAACAAAATTGTTAAAAAGGGATTTTGGGAGGTGGGGTGGGGATATCAGTTTATAAATGGGAACCAAGAACTGAAAACTCATTTATTTTCATCCAAATAAGAATAAATGGAACTTCTTCAGGCTTTCATTTTATTAACACAGTATTTATTTTTTTAACCATAAGACATATTTTCTAACTGGAATTTATTTTTAATAATAAACACTTATGAACTACATATTTTGACCAGGAAAAGAAACACCATATATTAAGTTTTAACTTTATAGTTTTTGTAATAAAAGCAAGATATTAAATCAAATATATAGTATCATTCAATTTTTTATACTCTGTCATAACTATATAAGCAAAACCCTGGAAGGAAAAATGGCAGAATGAAAAAACATGTACATCTCTGGTTGATGGGGTTATTTCTTTTCTTTATATTTCTGTATTTTTCTAATTGCTTAAAAATTAGCAGACATTACTTTTATGGTAAAAGCTTACTAAAAATACAGCTTCTATTCTAACAGAAGAATTGTGGGAAAGGAGGTGGTGTTGAGGTTTTTTGTTTGTTTGTTTGTTTGTTTTTAGAAATGCTATGTGAAATTCAGGACTTCGAAAATCTCATAGTCTTTTTAAAATCTCTTTTATTGAGATATAATTTTATAGTAAAAATTTCTGATTTTAAATGTATAATTCCATGAGTTTTGGCAAATGTATACAGCCCTGTAACTAATACCACTATCTTGATATGTAACATTTTTATCATCCCAAAATTTTCCTTGGATACCTTTGTCATTGGCTGATTTATTCCTCCTACCTCTTGGTCCCTGACCACCACTGGTCAGCTTGCTTTCTTTCTTTCTTGTTTTCTTTCTTTCTTTTTTCCCCAAAGATTTTATTTATTTATTTGAGAGAGAGAGAGAGGAGAGAGCATGAGAGAAGAGATGGTCAGAGGGAGAAGCAGATTCCCCGTGGAGCTGGGAACCTAACGTGGGACTTGATCCCAGGACTCTGGGATCATGACCAGAGCTGAAGGCAGTTGCTTAACCAACTGAGCCACTCAGATGCCCCACTGGGAGCTTTCTATCAATATAATTTTACATTTTTCTAGAGGCTCATATTGATGGAACTATAGATTGTAGGTTGGAACTGTAGATTGTAGGTATATAGAGTCTTTTGTGCATGGTTTCTTCCCTTTAGCATGATGTAAGGTTCATCATTGTTGACTGTATTGGTAGCTCATTTCTTTATGTTGCCAAAGAGTGGTTTATTCTATACTAATATCCCACATGCACTTACTGAAGGACATCTGAGTTGTTGCCAGATTTACGCTGTTTGGAATAAAGCTGCGCTGAATATTCATGTACAAGTCCCTGTCTGAATATATATTTTCATTTATCTTGGCTGAATACCTAGGAGAGGGATTACTGAATCATTTGGTAAGTGTATTTTCTTTTATTGGAAGCTACCAGACTATTTTCTTTAAAATGGCTGTACCGTTTTTACATTCCCACCAGGAGTGTGTGAGAGTTCCAGTATCTCCACATCCTCATCAACACTTGGTCTTATCAGTCATTTTATTTTTAGCTATTCTAGTGAGTGTATAGTAATATAGCTTGTTATATTTATAATTTTGCATTTTCCCAGTGATGAATAATGTTGATCATCTATTCATGTGCATATTTGCCATTCATATATCTTGTTTAGTGAAGTATCTATTTAAATATTTTGCTCATTTAAAGAATTGGGTTGTTTTTCTTATTTTTATTGACTTATGGGGGATCTTTATATTCTATGGATCCAAGTCACCTATTAGGTACACTTAAAAAAATTTTTTTTGGACCCATGGCTTATCTTTTAACTTTCTTGCTTTGAAGAGCAGATTTTTTTAATCTTGAGAAAATCAATTTATCATGCTTTTTGTGAGCTAAAGGATGCTTTCTTTGATGGTTCATACTTTCTGTGAGGTAAAAAGTTTTTATTTAATCCAAGATAACAATTTTTTTCAATGTTTATTCCTAGAAGTTTGATTATTATAGATCATGTTTTAGGACTGTGATGTATTTTGAGTTAATTTTTGCATATAATTTAAGCTAAGGGTGCATATGAATATCTAATCATTCCAGTTAATATATTGAAAATGTAATCCTTTCCCATTGAAATAACTTGATACTTTTGTTGGAAGTCAGTTAACACCCTTTGTGCAGGTCTACCTCTGGACTCTATTCTGGTCAATTGCTGTCTATCTTTTCACCAAATAGACATCATCTTAATGACTGTAGCTTTATAAGAAATCTTAAACTGAGGTGATATGACTGCTATACTTTTATTTATCTCCTCCAAAATTGTTTTGGTTTTTCTAAGATTTTTGCATTTCTATAAAATTATGTAAATAACTCATCAAATTCTTTAAAAGAAAAGGCTTTAGGGATTTTGACAGACTGAATTGAATCTCTAGATCAGTTTGGGAATTCTTGTTTTAATACAATTAAGTCTTCTGATCATGAACATAATACATTCCTTTACATTCATATAGGTCTTTTAAGGTTTTTTTTTAGCAGTATTTTATGTTTTGCAGTATAGAGGTCTTTCTCAGATTTGCTAAATTTATCTAAGTATTCATATTTTTGATAACATAAATTATACTCATTTCTTATCTTTAATTTTTGTTTTTTTCTCCTATGTAGAAATATAATTTTTATATATGGACTTCCTACCCTGTGGCCTTGCTAAACTCACTTATTATAAATATTTTGTTTTACATTAGATGAAAAACATAAAGAAAGTTTAACATTTTCCTTTCTAATATTATGGCTTTTATTTGTCTTCCTTGCCTTATTGCATAGCCACCACTTCCATGACATTGTATTGTATAAGATTTGGGAGAAAATATAACCCTCATGTTTCTCATATTAAGGAGAATACATTCAATGTTTCCCAATTATGATAATGATTGATTAATTATGGTTAAATGTTTTTAATAAATGTTCTTTATCAAGTTGAGGGAGTTCCCTTTTATTTTGAGTGCACTAAGAATTTTTCTTAGTTTTTTTTTTTTTTTTTTTTTTTTTTTGGAAGGGGAGAGAGTGTGAGTGAGGGGTGGGAAAGAGAGGGGGAGGGAGAGAGAGAATCTTAGGCAGGCTCTTTGCTCAGTGTAGAGCCTGATGTGGGGCTCAATCTCTTGATCCTGAGATCATGACCTGAGACAAAATCAAGAGTCAGATGCTTAACCAACTGAGCCACCCAAGTGCCCCAAGAATTTTTATCTTGAACAGTAATTGAATTTCATCAAGTTCTTTTCTGCATCTTTTGAGATAATCATATGGCCTTTTGTTTTTAACAATTAATACGGTGAATTACTGATTGATTCTGGAATGTTGAACCAACCTTGTATTTAGGGATGAGAGCATAGTTGGTCACAGTCTACTGTCCTTTAATGTATTATTAGATTTTATTTGTTAATATTTTGTTAAGGATCTTTGTGTGTTTATGTTTAGAAATACATTGATCTAAAGTTTTCTTTCCATATAATGTGTTTGTGTTTGTCTAGTCTGGGGACCAGAGTGATTTTGATTCTTATTTCATGGAATGAGTTAAGAATGTCCCATCAACTTCTGTTTTCTGGAAGTCTAAATATTTGGTAGAAGTAATCAATGATGCCACCAGGCCAAGATAATTTAATTTTTAACTACTAATTTAATTTCTTGAAGAATTATAGAGCTATTCAGATTACCTGTTTCTTCTCAAGGAAACTTTGGTTGATGTGTTTTTAGGGAATTCATCCTCTTCATTCTAATTGTCAGAATTATTGGCATAAAGTTATTTATTATACTTTTAGTGTCTGTAGGTTCTTGATGACCTGCTTTGCTTTGTGCTGTTAATAATTTGTGCCTTACAAAAATAATAATTGGTGCTTTTTCTTCTTTTATTCCTGAAATAGTTTGACTAGAGGCTTATCAGTTTTGGTCATTTCTCAGAGCCAGATTTGGCATCACTGACTTTTTTTCTATATTCTATTCCACTGATTATACTCCAATATTTATTATTTTGTTCATTTTTTAAAAAAATTTTGTTCCTTTTTAAAAAAATTTTGGGTTCAATTTTCTTTCCTCTTTTTAGATGTTTTGTTCTTGTTTTGGCTTTTGTGTTTTGTTTTGTTTTGTTTGAGATGGAAGCTAGATAATCTATATCTTTATCTATTCCTTTTAATATAAACATTTCATGTTTCAAATTTCCATCCAGGGCTACCTTAATGGCATACCACATATTTTAATATATTGTGATTTAATTTTCATGCCATTCAAACCATTCTCTGATTTCTCTGTGATTTTTCTTTAACCCATCAGTTGTTTAGAAGTATGCAGCTTAATTTGCAGATATTTTGGAATTTTCCCAGGTATCTTTCCATTATTTTTTTAAATTTTATTTTATTTAAATTCAATTAATTAACCAGTTATCTTTCCGTTATTGATTTCTAGTTCATTTCTGTTGTGATCAGAAATACTACTTTGTATATTTTCAAACTTCTCAAATTTGTTGAGATTGGTTTTATGTCTCAGAATACAGTCTACTTGGAAAATGTTCCATGTGCAGTTGAAAAGAATGCATATTCTGGTACTCTTTTAGTGGGGCGTTTTATAAATGTCATTTAGATTCCATTCATTGGAAGTGTTTTTCAAGTTCTCCATGTGTTAACTGATTCTGTCACTGTTACACCAATTATTCAAAGAAGAGCATTGAGATCTCCAATTTCATCATGGATGTTTGGATTTTTTTCTTTCAGGTCCATTGGTTTCTGTTTTGTGTTTCTGTTTTAAAACTGCCTTATTATTATGAGAACCTAATAACAGTACACATCTTTCCATTTTTTCTGGCTTTGTACTATTGATGTCATACATGTTACTTGTATGTATGTCATAGAACTTATTATACATCATTATTTTTTGCCTTAAACAGTTATCCCTTAAAGAGATTAAGAATGAGAGAAAAAAGTCTTTCATATGTATCCAACTATTTACCTTTCCTAATGTTCTTATTTGTGTAGATCCAAATATTCATGCTGTTATTTTGCCTCTGGTTGAAGAAATTCTTAGTATTTCTTTCAGAACAGATCTCTTGCAATGAATATTTTCATATTTTATTTTTTGGAAAAATACTTTATTTAACTTTTATTTATAGAATGTATTTCCACTGGATAACAAGTTCCAAGTTTGAGCATTTGTTTATATTTTTCTTTTAGTGCTTGATATCACTCTACTGAGTTTTGGCTTGCATAGCTTTAAATAATTTCACTGAAATTCTTATCTTTGTTGTTTGTATATAATGTAATTTTTTTCCCCTCTGGCCACTTTAAGATTTTTCTCTTTCTCACTGGCTGTCATCACTTTAGTTATGTTTTTTTTTATCATGGTTTTCTTTATGTTCAACTATTCATCGTTCATTTGTGCTTCTTGGATTATAGCTCTTTTGTTACATTTGGCAATTTTTTAACCATTATTTCTTCACTTTTTTTCCCCACCATCCCCTCATCCACCTCAAGTACTTCTGCAATTCTGGTTCTATGTTTCTTAGACTGCTGCTATTATTTCTCAAGTCTCTGAGGTTCTCTGTTCAATTTTCAAGTTCTTTTTTTCTCTCTGTTTAATGTTTGATAGTTTCTACTGCCGTTTATTCAACTTCACTGATCTTTTCTTCTGCAGTGTCTAATCTGCTGCTGATCCCATAAAGTATGCTTTCCACTTCAGATATTTTATTTCTCATCTCTGGAAGATGTCTTTGTGTATTTTTTAAAGATTTCATTTCTCATCATGCTCATGTTTTCCTCTATACTCTTGAACATATAGAAGATAATTATAATAGCTGTTTTAATGTTTTTGTCCAAAAATTCTACCTTTTGTGTCTTTCTTCATTTGTTTCCATTGATTTTTCATCAGGGTTTAAGTTATCCTTTTCTGTTTGTTTGCATAGCTTGCCATGTTGAATTGGTGGCAATTTCACATTTTCATTGCTGGATTTTGTCATCTTCCCTTTCTAGTGCTGGCTTTTGTTCAAGCATTCGCTTAAGTTACTTGGATTCTTTTGATTTCTTTGAGGCCTTGCCAGAGAAGCCTTTAGTTGAGGACTAGTTTAGCTCCACCACCCAGACTATCCCCTTTTATAGGTTCTACCTGATGCCCTCTGAATTACACACCCATGTATTGCCACTTGGATGTTGTGAATACAAACTACTCCCAGCTGTGTTTGAGATTCAGAAATTATTGTGACTATCTCTTTCCAGTGTTTTCTCTCTGGCTTTGGGTGGTTTTCTGTCATGCACGCTAAGATTAGTACTCAGCCAAGAACTCAAGTGTCCCTTCTACTCCTCTCTGGTGTGGTTCCCTCCTCTCACTAAACTGCTCACAAATTCTAGCCATCCTAGCCTCTCTAAACACTGAATTCTATATCCTCAACTCAACAAGACCACCTGGTTCTGTTTGGGTCCCTCCCTTTCATGCTTTGACCCGGAAATTCTTTTCAGGTGGTGATCTAGGGGCACTCACATATCTCATCTCATTTGTTTTCCTTCTTTCAAGAACGACTGCCCTACACAGCTTGTTGCCCAGTGTCTGAAATCCATTTTTTGTAAATCTCTTCCAGTTTTTTTCTTGTTTAAGGGAGGAGGGTAGTCTGATCCCAGCCATTCCATCAGGCCTGAAATAAAAGTTTATTTATCCATTCTCTATTTTGATCTCTACCTTCAACATCTGTAGAATGCAGAAAAGACTTGAAAGGCAAAATGAAAAGCAAAAGACTATGATGGAAGAGAATGTCAGGGCCCAAGTACCTCTACTATAAAAGACTTGCTTAGTGCAGAACAAGAACGAGCATTCATAGGTAGACCAGGTCCTTGATGTTGATTAGGAATTAGAATCCCATGGTTCTAAATGAACAATGAAACCGACACTTTCTCTCCAATAGATATGGTGGGTTTTTGAAGGAATTGATTTTGAAAGTCACTATTGAGTAATTGAAAAATGGGGGGGGGGAAGAAAGGGGAATCTTAAGGCTCTAAGGAAACTTTGCTATTTCCCACCCATATCATCTCTGATAGATGGCCACCCACCCTCTGCTTACATACGTTCTGTGTCCAGGCAGTGCCACCTCTGAAGGACCTGTTCTAATACAGGGTTGCTCGGTCTTTTGGAACCTTCTCTGTACCAGTCAAATGTCTCTTCCTTTATCTTCCTCCTGTTTATCTGCTCTGCACCCCTTGATAACATAGAATATATTGTATTAAATAATTGACAACCATTATGCAATCTCCTTCAAGTCTTTTTTAAACTGGATTAAAATCCTCTGATTTCTTATAAAGAGCATGGCTTTCAGAGCTTCTCTCCATATTAGTCACTTACCCTTTGGATAAACTGTAATGTGTTACTTTTATGCTTAACATCTGATAGCCAGAAATAAATACTTTACTTTAAATATAGTGTTAAATGGGTCAATTATCTCCTGTGGCAAATGAACTAGACTTCTATTAATACAGCTTAAGGTATATTAACTTTTTTTGAATGTGGAGAGATTCAGTTTCTTAGGTATATCTGAAATGGTAAGTAATTTAAAACACATTTATTTCCCACCCCTGTTCATGTGTGGGGAGCAGAGGTGATAACAGGAAGCCCATTGGTTCATCCATCTGTCTGGGCTTTAGGTAGAGATATGTGCTGGTTTCACATCACTTAAAAAAAATGAGTGTAACTTTTATTCCCTGAATTAAAGCAGGTGCCTTCTCCTTAAGGTGATCACTTCTCCCCTGAAATTTTCTATCAGTTTCCAGTTGACAAAAGGTGCCATGAGAAGAATGGAAGTATTTTTCAAAATCCCCATTAACAGGGAGAATGTAGATTCAATCTAATATTTATGCAGAAACTCACTCAAACTAGATTTCAATGCTGTAATCAGGATTTTCATAGTCAGAGAAAATGGCCTAATAGGTATATCCTTTCCTAGAACCATTGTGGGAGTAGAAAATAAATACTTCCTAAGATTCTTAAGGACCAGTTTGGAAAAATTAAACCATGTTTCCCATCAAGTTAATTTCAGAGGCATAATTAGACATAAAATGGGAGACTTGGAAAATATTTTATAAATCATTTAATTCTGCTCACTTGGTGGATAAAAGAAGTAAGAACAAGAGAAAGAAGGTTATTCTCACATGACCACATAGTCGCCATGTGGCAGAACAGGCTATCTGGCAGCACAAATTTCTGCTATATTATTCAGAATGTTTCTTGAAACACATCTTTTAAAATTATTTCGAACAGGGCTCCAAAAAACAGTATGGATACACATAATTGTATTCACATGAATGTAATTAAGAAAGGATAAGCAAAAATTTTGTGATAGACATTTTTCAAAGAGTTTAGGGTGGAGAAGAAGGCAGGGAGCCTAGAATTAATGATCCCTTGGGCACATATAGCTTGTTTCTGTTTGCAAAATGCTTGCAAAATGTGTTGTCTTATTTGCTCCTCATCACAACTCTATGAGTTAAGTAGGCAGGCGGGATCTGAAGGCACGACGGGGGTGAGGGGCTTAAACAAGGCAACTCAGCTCTAAATGGTGGAATCGTGAGCAAAATCTGGGTTAATAAGCCTTGTTCAGGGTTGTGTTCACTGCACACAGTGATTAATTATGATCCATCCTGGAATTATACGTTTACCTGCTCTTACGTGGGTAGGACTATTACTGTATACTAAGTTAATTAATGGAGGCCAATCCTCTATTCACATCTTGTTTAATTTTTAATTCAGTCTGCTCTTATGCGTTCTCATTCATGAGAGCAACACACCATCATGAAAAGCCATGGTATTGTAGAATCAGACTCATTTCCACACTGCCACTTAGTAGCTGTGTGATTTGGGCAACACGTTAGTAACCCCTTTAAGCTTCTCTGCTTCATGAAATGAGAAAAATACCACTTACTCGGTGTTGTTCCTGTGAGGATAAAATTACGAATGAGGGATGTGTCTAGTAGGTACCTGGTGATTCTCTCCTCTTGACAAGCCTTCTGTACTCCCCGTCTGCTTTCCCCAAACTTCAGTCCTCTGATCCCATTCAATTCTCCAGTAGATGTGTGTTACTTCTTTGTGTAAGTTTTCTTACACCTGTCCTAAATGATCTTAAAGTGTCCTTTTCATCAGAACACACTGTTGCCTCCATTCATTCCCTAACTGTGGATTGAGATCCATCTGTATACCAGGCCCTAGAACGTAGTAGGTACCACTGGATGGAACACAGACCTGGGCCAGAGCGGTCCTTTATCTGGTGGTTCAGTCTTTCCAGAGAAGAGACAGAGACTAAAGAGTAAGGAAACAAATGAAATATCACTTGTGCAAATGTGCTCTGAAGGAAATAGGGCATTGGGCCAGAGGATAATGGGGAGTGGGTAATGTGAGAGTCCGGCATGGCACAGAAATTAAGTTTCAAGTGTATGTGGATTTTTTTTTTTTACTCACAGTTTTTCATCATTTTAGGGAGAGGTAAGGAACAGAGTGACGAAGGCTTGGAGACTCACAAAGTCATGGCAGAGATGAGGAAGATACTCTGAGCGTGGCTGGGACAGTCTTTGGGGAAGGATGTGAGGATGTGGGGGTGAGATGGGAGGGCACTAGCATCATCAATGGCCAGATCACAGAGGGCCTTAGAATCCCATGCATGACCTTGGGTAGAAAATGAGAGTAAAATATTCAAATTATTTTTTTTTCTCCAGGTTTTTAGCAAGAGATGTTTTAATTTGCTTGATTTAAAAAAAAAAAAAAAGCTTTTTTTAAAAAAAGATTTTATTTATTTATTTGTCAGAGAGAGAGAGTACAAGCAGGCTGAGTGGCAGGCAGAGGCCGAGAGATAAGCAGGCTCCCTGCTGAGCAAGGAGCCCCATGTGGGACTCCATCCCAGGACCCTAAGATCATGACCTCAGCCGAAGGCAGCGGCTCAACCAACTGAGCCACCCTGGTGTCCCTTGATTTTGAAAAAAATCTTATTAGCTCTTTGACTAATTACTGTCTATCCTCTTTACCTTCTTATGAGCAAATCGATTGTTCTTTTTACAAAATGTACATCATGGAGTCCACCTAACAAAAAGCAGATTCTAAAACCGTATATCCTGGTTCTGAATCCAGGGATCCCTGATAGATCCTCTTCTTGCTTGATCTCTAAATGTCTGTAGCACAGACTGTATCTTCTTAAAACTCTTCTCTCTGAACCACTGGGGTAATACTTCATGAGTCTTCCCTTCTACTGCTCAGCACTGCCTGCGTGAGCATTGCATGCACACCCTCTTCTCTCCACAGAGCCTCGCTCAGGCATTTCATTGACTTCCCGTGGGCGCAGCTCACACTAAGGGCTCCCCGATTTGCATAGCTGAGACCTTTCTTTGGAGTTCTAGACATTTCCATTGAACTATCCCACTTATTTCCAAAGTGGACCTCATCATCTTTGTTTCCAAATCTGTCTGCACCCCTGGGATTACCACGTCACGCCTCCCCATCTTTCTCCCTTCCTCCAGGTAGAATGCGGACCTTTGCAGGTCACTCTGCTGCCCAGATTCTTCCTTGGCTGTTCATGGCCCCACATGAAGAGACACTGGTGCAGACAGCCCTTCCCTGTCTGACCCAGCCTGCCTCTGTAGTCTCACCTGCACTTGGTACTCTGGGTCTGTTCATGACCATGAACGTGGTGTGTTCTGACATGTGCTACAAGCACAATGCCAATTGCTCGTGTCCATGCAGGGCCACTTGTGTTTCAGTATCTTGCCTTCGGTATTGTGTATAATCTACACATCCACCCTCTGAGGTAGGTACTTGGAGTGTCCCTATTTTTGGAAAAGGACACTGAAGCTTGGAAGTTAAGCAATTCACCTAGGCTTGCAGTTACTAAGAGCCACAGCCAGAACTCCTACTGCTAAGCATGACGCCATGTTGCTTCTCACACCTCTCGCGCAAGCTGTTCCCCCTGCCTGGGATGTCCTTCTCCATCTGCTTAGTGACTGGATGGTTACTATTTATTCTTCAGGATGCCTTAGCTGGGGGCGCCTGGGTGGCTCGGTGGGTTGACCTCTGCTTTTGGCTCAGGTCATGGTCTCAGGGTCCTGGGATCAAGCCCCACATTGGGTTCTCTGCTCAGTGGGGAGCCTGGATCCCCCTGTCTCTGTCTGCCTCTCTGCCTGCTTGTGATCTCTCTTGCTGTCAAAACAAATGAATAAAATCTGAAAAAAAAAAAAAAGAAAAGCCTCAGTTGTCACCTCTGTCAAGAGGCCAGGTACTTCCTCACTGTGGTCCCATCGCTTCCCGTGCTCTCAGGAGCGTTAACACACCATGATCTCTCATCTCATATTCTTCCCCTTGGCTGCGAGCCCACATGGCTTTCATCCTTTCATACCCAGAACCTAGCACAGTGCCCAGAAGAGGGTCAGAACTTCATACATACTTTCAGAATAAATAAGGTTTTGATCGAAGCCCCAGTTCCCTCAATGACTGACCGTGTGACCTCTGGTGAGAAATTGAATCAGGATCTCTGGCATTATTCTCCTCACGTATAAAATAAAGAAGCTGGATCATAGCAGTGGTTCCCCAAGCGTGTACTATCAGCATCGGTGTCTTCTGTCTCCTGGGAATTTTGTTAGAAATCAGAATGCTAGGGCTCTTCCCCAGACCCGCTAAATTAGAGTCTCTGGTGGTAGAGCCCAGGAACTTCTATTCAGCAAGCTCTTCAGGTGATGCTGATGCATGGCGATATTTAAAAACCACCACACTAGCAACTGGGAAACTAGGGCCTGAGGACCCATGAGCCAAATCCCACCCAAGCCCTATTTTTGTAAAGAAAAACCCTGCGCTAAATGATAGATCACCGATGGACCTTTCTGTTCTCATTCCTTGGTGATAAGTCTGGTGTATTATCCCTGATTGATGGTGGGCTGACAGTCAGGAGACCTGGGTTCTAGACCATCTGTTCCTACCTTGTTGTAAGGTAAGTTATTTCTACTCTCCACAGCTCAGTTTTCTCATCTTGGGAAATGACATGAGGGTAAGCTCGCTGAATCAGTCAGGGTCCAGTTAAGAAAAAGAAAAACGGTGCCAGCTAATTCATAAAAAGGAAATTTAATACAGGGAATTGCACAGATGTTTGGAAGTCAAAGGTATAGAAAGAGGGAGCCAAGGCAACATGGCATGAATAAAACCAGAAAGCAGCTCTGACTCTTAGAACTCTGGGATCAGAAAGGAAGAGGCCACAAGGAAGAATTTGGGACCTGGGAGGCGGGCCTTAAGGGTCTGTCACTTAACTCTCTAAGGAGACAGATGACACACTGCTCATACAGCTAAAGAACATTATACCCGTGGCTGGTACTTGGAGGACCAGGGAGGCTGAGCTTTGGTTCCAGGAACTAGTTAAAGAGCATGGCCCAGTGAGTGTTTGGACTATCAGGCAGCTGTGGCCCAGCAGATGCTAGGTTATCTGGAGGGTAGCCGCTGTCTCTGGAGACTACAACAGGGTGGTACTCCCCTGGGGCCCTGGGATTGCTGAGGGAAGCTGAAGGGCATATTCCTAACTTGTTGCTGTTGCAGTCACAAGGACAGATGCTGAAAGTGAAGGAGTCCCTACTCCCCCCTTCCCAACCTCCTCACATGAAGCCAGCTAGAAGGCAGGTAAGAAATGTACCATACAACAGCCCCTGGGTGGCTCGGTTGATGAAAACATCTGCCTTCGGCTCAGGTCATGATCCCGGGGTCCTGGGATTGAGCCCCCCATAGGGGAATGAGGCTTAGTGAGGAATCTCCTTCTTCCTCTCCCTTTGCCCTTCTCCTTGCTCATCCTTGTATCCTCTATCTCTCTCTCAGTCTCAAATAGATAAATAACTAAGTAAATAAAATCTTAAAAAAAAAAAAAAAAAAGGGAGGGGCACGTGGGTGGCTCAGTGGGTTAAAGCCTCTGCTTTCGGCTCAGGTCCTGATCTCAGGGTTCTGGGATGGAGCTGCGCATCAGGCTCTGTGCTCAGCAGGGAGCCTGCTTCCCTTCCTCTCTCTCTGCATGACTCTCTGCCTGCTTGTGATCTCTGTCTGTCAAATAAATAAATAAAATCTTTAAAAAAAAAAAAAAGGCAAAGAAATGCAGCCTATAGAGTCCCAGCATCACAGAACAGAGAATGGAAAGGGGGAAAGGAGAGTCTTAGAGCAGAGAGACAGGCAAATAACCAGCATAGTCAGGTTGATGATCCTCAGGTCCATCTCTGTGTGAAGAATTGCCTGATGTAAACATGTTGATTATCTAGCTATGCCATGGGTCCACTCATGCCTCTGATAGCCACTCCGGAAAACACAGGACATAACCATCCTCTGAATGGGGACTTAGTCGTGACCCCTAATATCAGGGCTATGATGGAGCCCTGGAATATTTCAGGTTGAGAGAGGAATAAAGAGAAGAAACACATTTGTTTTTTGAGCACTATTTACATCCCAGGCACTGTTTCCAAATACAGTAATAGATTGAATTACAGTCCTTCCAAGAAGGGAAGCTTCCTGGCTTCCGAGGACCTGTGCTTTAACCCTACCATTCATCATGACCCATCCCAGCTGTCCTGTTCTCTGCCACACTGAACTGTGCCCTAGACTCATTGTTCGTGTTTGTTTAACAAATAATGGTTCTTTCTTTGTGTTCTAAGATTCTTTTCAAACACTGACTCATTCAGCCCTCATAGGAACCCCACGATGTGGGTGCCATCATGGGCCATATTTACAGGCAAGGAGCTGAGATGTGAAGGAAAAAATCATTCTCTCAAGGTCACACACTGGTGATGTGGCAGAGCCAGGGGACTGGATCGGACTCAGACTTCAGACCCCACTAATCACCACACTAAAATATGTTGGGCCCCTTCTACCCATCGCCCAGCTCGGTCACATTAAAACTCCTTCCCTACTTGTTTCATCTGTCTCTGTCTCTTCTAGGAATAAAGCTGGATTACAGTTAAAGGCGTCTGTGTACTTCGTTAATCCTCTTCCTTTTATTTCCTACCTAAAACAAACCACTGTCCAACATTTTGTATTTAGTATTCTCATGCACGCTTTTTTATCATGTATTTTTACTGTATTTGTATCTATGTACCCATGAAAAAATTTATAGCAGGATTTCCATGCTGTTAATCTTTATTGGTATGGTATCGTATAAGATATATCTTTCTGTAGCTTTTTTCTTCTTTTTTTCCCACCAAACGTGCTTGTGAGATTTATTTATGTTGATCGATGTATTGGGTTTTTGTTCATTTAGCTGCTGAATCATAGTCCATTATATGGGTTTACTACATTTTTTTTTCATTCTGTTGTTGATGGGCAATTAAGGTGTTTCTAATTTGTCAGTATTACAAATAATATATAGTGAATATTCCTTTATATTTCTTCTTGGGCACAAATGTAGTTATATACTGGGAATTTTATTTCCAGATAGAAGGTTACACATAGTTTCAATTTTAGTAGATACTTCCATAATTCTCTCCAGATTGATTGTGCTCATGTATGGGGTATTAATCAACATCCTTATCAATGCTGGGTATTGTCACGCCCTTGAATTTTCTCATTAGGGTGGGACCGAATTTCAGCTCCCCGTTGTTTCCTTTGGGCTCTTATGGGTAGAGCCACACAATGCTTCACATCTTTGTGCCTCTGTTTCGTTATGCCTGGAATGATCTCCTGTTTCTCCACTTTATAATATCTGTTTTTCTTTGATGATCCAAACTCAAAGCTTCCTCTGAAACCCCTGATGGTCTTCCTTCCTCCACATGTATTTTACTCCTTTGTTTAATATACTGTGATCCTAACTGGGGTAACGTTTCTGTCCGTTGTCCTTGCATAATTATTAACATGTCGCAGTCAAAATTGTCTCTCATTCTCTCTTTCGTTCTCAAAAGTGTCCCAATTTGGACAACGAATCAATAGTAATCTTGATGTTAACTCCATTATGACCTGTATCAGAGTTTATAGATATCTACGTG
Organism: Enhydra lutris kenyoni; assembly: GCF_002288905.1. NCBI lineage: Eukaryota > Metazoa > Chordata > Mammalia > Carnivora > Mustelidae > Enhydra > Enhydra lutris. Next base: position 20,022,934 of record NW_019154110.1, read on the forward strand.
TGCCCATTTATCCCCCCTTGCCATTCTGAGTTCTCCTAGACCATTGATAGGTTCATCCAAAGTGCCTGACATCTAGTAGTTGCTCAATTAATGTTTCTCTCAGCCAGCCACTCCTTTGTCATCCAGAAGGAAGGTTTTCGGTTATTCATGTCTTATTCTCTCTCTTTTTTTTTTAAATCATTTTTTAAATTTATTTTCAGCATAACAGTATTCATTGTTTTTGCACCACACCCAGTGCTCCATGCAGTCCATGCCCTCTCTAATACCCACCACCTGGTTCCCCCAACCTCCCACCCCCGCCACCTCTTCAAACCCTTCAGATTGAAAAACAATGTCTTATTCTCTTTTAATGGAGCCTGAATGAGCCCAAACTCTCTTTCTTGCAAGGGAGAAGTGTTAAGAACCCTTTCCCTGCAGCAGGCATGTCCCATTTCTTATAGGCTCTTTGCCTAGGGGAAGGCACCATGAAACCAATAGCTAAAGTTAAAGAAGGAGGCTGCTTTATGTTTTTACTTTCAAGTTTTATTTAAGAGTTGAGTTTCATGAGATAATTAGAATAAGTCATTGTATTTCCAGCATGTAAAAAAAGATACAAAGCCTCATGGACTAGAATTACTCAGGGAGCTATCAAGTAGACCCATGCAGAAAGGGAATTGCTTGTCAAAGAAGGTGCCTTGCAAAGTGAAAATAATAATAATGATAAAGTGATATTGATAGTCTTTGGTTGCCATGGAAATACTGGTTCATCTGCTCCTGTTAGTATGTTCATTTCACTATATTAGGTTTCAAAGAAAATCATATACCCAGCTATATTTTTAACCGTATCTGGGATTTAAAACATTCACTGAGCTGTAGTGCTAGTGGGTAAGCATAGAATTATGCATTTCAGCTTGTGCATTGATATGACCTCCCTGTTGGGTTTAGAAGGCAGAACAGTCAGTGCTTTTAACTTAATCCGTTTTTATTTGTGTGTATGAGATTAGAGATATTTGCTGTGCCCATGGCGGCTCCTGTATTTTTCGGAATGCTTCCAATTTTAAATTCCTGTACCTCTGTTAAAACTCTGTATTGCACTGAAAATGTGTTCGCGGTAATGATATCCCAAAGATGCCAAGGGAGTCAGATAATCTCAATTTTTAATTTTTAACTTTAACAGTGTGTTCTACCACTTGATTTGTGGATTGAGCAAGTTGGTGCAAAGAGGGTATAGAGGGAAAGATACTGGCATTTACTGAACCCATGATAGGACCAAGGCACTGTGTGAAGAATTTGTCAATGAGTAGTTTCTTTAATCTTTCAAACATTAGAAACCCTTGGTTTTTTATTTTTTAATTTTTTTAAATATTTATTTGCTTATTGTGGGGGGCAGAGGGAGAAGGAAAGAGAGGATCTGAAGCAGACACCCCTGTTCAGCATGGACCCCCCAGTGCAGGGCTTGCTTTCAGGACCCTATGATCATGACCTGAGCTGAAACCAAGAGGTAGATGCTCCATCGATTGTGCCACCCAGGCACCCCAAAAACCTTGATTAAAAGAACATTTTGAGGGGTGCCTGGGTGGCTGAGTTGGTTAAACATCTGCCTTCAGCTCAGGTCATGATCTTGGGGTCCTGGACTTGAGCCCCACATCAGGTTCAGCAGAGAGCCTGCTTTTCCCTCTCTCTCTTTCTCTGCTGCTCCCCCTGTTTGCACTCTCTCTCTCTCTGTCAAATAAATAAATAAACAATCTTTAAATAATTAACTAATTAATTAATTTAAAAAATTGGGAAATTCAGTAGTAGAGAAGGGAGGCAATTTGCATGCATCCTTCCACAGGATTAGTAAGAGAATCCAATTGTGTTCCCAATGTACGGTGGTGAATTGGTCAGCATTATGTATTCGTTTTGAAGTATAGACTTTTACATTATTGGGTGTAAAGGAAACGTGTCTCAGAGTTGGGGTCATTGTCAACCCCTTCATTATAAGCCAGATGTTTTGTTCTTGGCTTGCGCCTTCATGTACGCCCACAGACTTGACGCTCGACGTAGAAACGGAAATGGAGTCCATTTTGTACTTCTTTGCTTCCATTTACATGTGACTCCTCAGTTCCCACAGAACTGCCGCGAGTTCCCGTTATCACCCTGAAGATATCATTCTCACCTCTTCCCCGCCGCAGGGATGGCTCCTGAGTGCAGACTCTTTCTCACTCCGTTCCATTAATGTTATCCAGTGGTTTTGCAACTCATCCTTAAGACAGAAAGGTCCACAGGCCCTATTGCGTGATCTTTAAAAGGCTGATAATGTCGAGATAAATGCGTTCTCTTAAATCTGTTTTTAAAGGCCAGAATCATTCATGCATTTCTGGGAGAGGATAATGACATCAGAATTACTGCCAGGAATCCGTTCCTACAATCATCAGGATAGGCTAAGATTTACTGCTTAGCTGGACAGAAACGTCTGCCACCAAAAGCCTGTTTTCCATCATGGGTGGACTCAATTTGAGGATGGGGGAAAGCAGGCCATTATTCTGCACTAAGGAACAAAGCAATATGCACTCTGCAAATGAGCAGATGCCCTCACTTGACATAAAAATTCTTGACTTAAGAAAAAAATGTTTCTAAGAGTATATATTATAAGGTGTGTGAGATGAATACACATGCAATATTGTGTACAATACGCCACAGAGTAAGTCTACTTTTCAGTTCACAGGGCTTTTTTATACTTGGATTTGAAAGTACATGGCTTTCAAATGGCTAAGGACTTGTAAGTTTCTTGGAAATATTTGGGAACAGAGTTCAATGACTTATACTTCTTAATTGCTTTACTCCCGTCTGGAGATTCAGATTCAAGCTGACTGTGAGGTGTCCACTGTTGGCCAGACACCAGGCCATGTACTTTGTGTTTTAGTAATCTCTCACAACAATGAGAGGAATATCATTTGTGTGTGATAGGATAGGAATCTTTGGTATTTTCTAGATAAGAAACAGATGAGGCCATGAGGGTTGAGCAACCTGCTGAAGGCTGTGTGATTTAGGCCTTCTAAGTTCCATGTCCTGTGCTCTGTCATTGTACTACTGCTTCAGTCTCAATAAGATTCTGGTCAAGGTAAGGCCATATGATGCTCTTGACCAATGTTGTTCACTCTAGAAACCAGAAAGATCATTCAAGGGGCACCCTAGTGGCTCAGTCAGTTAAGCGTCCACCTTCCGCTCAGGTCATGGTATTAGGGTCCTGGGATAGAGCCCTGGGTCTGGCTCCCTGCTCATGAGAGGGTCTGCTTCTCCCTCTCCCACTGTCCTCCACCTGCTTGTGCTCTTTCTCTCTCAAATAAATAAATAAATAAAATCTTTTAAAAGAGAAGAATGCTCAAATGTTGTTGGACTAAGGATTTATTGACCAAAGGATGTTTTGAGATGATCTCTTAAAAACTTAATCTTGAAATGGTAATTGTCCATCCCCTGTGATCATCATCCCTAAATTAGGCAAGGCAGGGGTCCAGGTTGCTTAACTGGGTCCCTTTTGTTTCTTGGGATGTGGTAGAGGAGATGTGAGACAGAAAGACTTGAGGGGAATCTCAGCAAGGAATAAACATTGAAGGACTCAGTTAAGTTATTTGATGAACTTCCAGTGGAAAACTGAAGATGTTCAGCGTTTATCACTGGAAGACCTTATACGCTGACACGTTTGGGCCATGATAGCATCCTTAAAAGAAATTATCCGGTAATTCTGAAAAATACAATTGAACAGAGTTGTGGGGGCAGGTGATGCAAAATTGGGAAAATATGTTCTGTAGGCCACCAGCTGGGAAGAGAGGTTTAATGACAAGCCATGTGGGGAGAAAGGTAAAAATTGAAATATAACATTTAGCCTTAGGCTCTTCATGGCCCTAAAAGCCATGCCGTCAAAGCAGAAGTTTCTTGGGCATGTGAAGAGGTGGGATTTTGTGGATGCGCCCTAGAGAAGGGAGCAGTCTGTTCAAGTCAAGATCATGTTCACTGTCTTGTCTTGACTGTCACTGCCCCTTTGCAGTGCGGTGGCTCACAGCTCATCCTAGCTGTCTTTATGGGTTCCAAAGCTAGCCCAGGGCAACACCTGACAACATTTGCCAATGATGCAATCAGCTGGTAGAATCTCATCCCAGGAGAGACCCTCTGGTAACTTCAGTTGTGACCCATTTTATACCAAAGATGTGCCCTTGAAAGACTTGGCCTCAGTCATTGTTTTATAATTGCAGCTTCACTGAAATGCTCCAAAGCATGAAACATATCAAAGAATTCTCCTTTTAATAAAATCTGAGTAGTTCCATATAAGGTATCTCTAGACCGATAAAATCACCTATTGGTGTCCTTTTGCTATTAGTTGGGTTTGCATATAATGGGTTCATTTGAAAGTGAAATCGCGCTGGCTCTCAGTTTCAGTATTGGTAAATACCGATTCCACATCGGTGTTTCCCTCCTAAAAAACTGGAGGTATAAGATTTTGGCTATATATAACTCTGCAACCCCTGCATTTTGTTAATAACACCATAATACTCCATGGGATTTTTAGCACCGACATTAAAAGGAGGTCATCTGGCTCTCACCTTTATTACCTCATTTATCTTCCCATCCCTGGGAGGCATGAAGTCAGATATTATTACTTGCATTTACAGGGGGGACGTTCTGAAAGGTCAGCCAACATAAAGCGATGGTCAGCGAAAGGGCTTCAGAGAGAACTTGGGTGGGCCCAAATTAGTGTAGCCCACCAGTGTTTGTTGAAGTCTGATCCCAGAGGCCCTGGGTACAGAAGCCTAAGACAAGTGATGTTCTACGAAGGGACTGCCCTTGTCCTCTACTTGTCCTGCTCTTCCACTTATTAGAGACGTTGTGTGACCTTGGGCAAAACATCAAATTCTCTGGCTCACAGCTATGCCATTGGAAGAGTGCAGAGAGTACTATCTACCTCAATTCTAGAAAGGTACTCTTTTCCAAGAGAGACTGACACCCGTTCTGATTAGCAGTGAGGGAAAGCAGGCAGGGGTGGTGGGGTCCTTGTCTTGTTCTTTCCACAGAATTTGGCAAGGCCAGTCTGTCCTGACCTTAGGGGTTCCTTCCTACCTACATAGACTTCTCAAAGTTAACTTATGTGGGAGAATGTCTTCTCTCCCCGATTTTATTGTGAATTTCAACTTTCTCATGATCCCATCCCAGAACCTAGAGCAACAGGCCTCTGAAAACGTGTGTTGCTTTGGGATGGTTGGAATGACTTCCAGTCTTTGTACTTAAGGGGAAGAGCCCGAGAAAACATGGAATTCTGGACTCCCAGAGCTCCCTGCTAGGATCAGCTTTGCAGAATTCTATTTCAAGCTCCTCCTTCTACAGAAGGCAAAAGTAGAGATCCAGGGATGGGAGTCCAAGAAGGAAGCCAACTCGTTGCCTTTCCTTTCCTTGAGGAGGTTTCCTCCTTTCTGGCACCTGCCTTTGTGTATGAAAACTTGAGGTCTTTGAGAGGATTGAAGTAGAATAGAAGGGACGGTGGCAGGTGCCAGCGAGCAGAGGACAGTGCAGTTCTGTGGGAGAAGAAGGTAAGACTCCCCAAGTCTGGGAAGGCAGTGGTGGTTTGACAGAGCTTCAGGATGATATGATTTTGCCTAAGGGCACACTCCACTTTGTGAAGCAGGATCCTCACCTGTATGTGGCCCCCTAACCCGCATCCCTGTGCCCCACTACCGCCGAAGGTCCTTTCGTTTCTAAGACTCTTTCCTCGGTCTCCACGGAGGCAAGTTCACTCATGACCTGGGGCCCACATCTGCCAGAATCTTAACCTCAGACAAGCTGGAGAAGGACTGGTGTGGTCCCCTTCATTTAACAGAGATTTTTCACTTTATTTATATATACGTACACTGTATATAACATGTATATGTATTTATGTATGTGTAATATATGCATGTATGTATATATATTATATATAAAAATTATATTACATTAAATATATGTAAATTATATTTTAAAAATTAATTATAAATAATATAAAATATATAAAATTAAATTATATTACAATAAAAATATATGTATATATAAAATATTTTAAATACTTATTTGTATGTTTATTTTTTTTTTTAACCTTCTGCATGACCATCAAAAAATAAAAAGTGTAAATGTCCATCCTGGTCAAGTTTTGCTCCTTTTGCTACCTATTTCTTCATCCTATGTGTATTTCACCTGTTCCCTGTTAGCACCATCCCCCTCTTTATCCACAGCTTGAAAAGCAATTATCAAATCCATTTGTCTCAACAAAGTTGCTTATCGCATTCTGAAAAGGCTGGTATTTTATGCATGTTTCACTTTTCTACAATCAAAAAATATTTAAGATAAATGAGGACAGGAAAGGTGTTCGTGAATAGAAATGGCAGTGTCCTCATTTTGTCTCTTTCCATCTAGGTGTCTTATCCATTTGGTGTAAGTGACAGATTTTTTTTTCAAATTATCCTCTTTTAAAAATGCAGTGTATTTGAAGCAGAAAACTATCTAGTCCTATGTGAATGAGCCTTAGGAAAATTGCTTTCTATTATCAGTATTTTTCACAAGAGCCACAAGGAGGAAAGAGTCCATTCTGAGGTCTTTTCTGTTTCTCCTTTGAGATCTTGTGTAATAACCATTGTGAAATTCTGAACCATATAAACTAGCATTGAGTCCTACTCCAAAATCTGTGGCAATAAGTGAGTTAGCTTTATCCCCTCCTGTTCTTATTAGTTATGGGGGATGATAAGGCAGGACCATCATTGTGACATCTCGTGTGTCCCATGGAATCTGTTTGGGATAGTGTTCCCCCAAACAGGACTTTGCCTTCACTCAGAGGCAGCCTCAGGAGCATCACCACTTTAAGATAGAATAAATATATTACATATATGTATACATATACGTGTGTGTGTGTGTGTGTGTGTGTGTGTGTGTGTGTGTGTGTGTGTATTTTAAGGAAGCGCTGGTCCCAGCACAGAGCCCAACATAAGGCTCGAACTCACAACCCTGAGATCAAGAGTCAGACACTTAATCAACTGAGCCACCCAGGTGCCCCTAGGATAGAACATATATTTTATAATCAATAAATACTAGACTTCCCATTTTATCTTAAAAACAAACAAACGAACACCCCATGGAAAGTTAGCTGTAACATATTAGAACTGTGTACTCTGATATCCTCTGACTTCCTCCTGATAATAATGATGATCATTCTCGTTTCAGGGTCATCATCACAATCGTCATTATCCCCTAGCATGGCTCTGACTCACTAAGCAAACTCTGTGAACGAGACACTCTCCTAAGCACTATGCAGATTTATTATTTCCAGTCACCACAAACCTACAGGATGATTGTTCCTGATTAGCATCATTTTAGGCAATGTGAACCTTAGAGACAGAAAGTTATCTGCTCTTAGTAGAGGGAGGCCTGAGCATCATCTGTGGATGAGAAGGTAGCTTGTGAGGTCCCCGATATCCATTTGGGTATCTTCTGCTATATCACTCTATTTCTCATTTGACCTTATTTACTTCCTCTGCTTCTCTGTGGCCTGGAATTTCTGGCAATGGCTTCCCTACACACGACCCCAGCTTGTGATTTGGCAGCCCCTCCTGTACCCGTGGACTTATAGTGAGGGTCACAATGCCCTAGTCCTATGTGAATGAACCTTAGAAGTCACTGGTGGCTGGGACAGCAGAAGATCTAAATTGTATTTAATAATAATTGACATTATTACTTACTTAATACCTTAAACTTGGCTCCCATTTCGTGTATGTGACCCTGTCTAAGTAAGAATAAGAAGACTGTGTGTTCAGCCCATGACTGAGATTAGTACAGTGTGAGAAATCTCACCTCCAAAGAGGATGTTTGTTCTCCTTCTTGCTACCAAGGATTAGCTTGTATCAGATTTGTCTTTTAGCTGAGAGCTAGATAACAAGCATAAAATATTTTGAAAATATCTCAAGGGATCATAGAGTGACCAAACTTGCCCACACCTAAGAGGCCAGAAGCCCAGACAGAAGCATAGTGCAGAATGAAGTAGAAGTAAAGTTTGATGAGGTGATGGCTGAAAACTTTCTAAAACTGATAAATACACTAGCCCACAGATCCAAGAAACTTGACAAACTGCAAGCAGAATAAAAGAAAAGAAAAATACATCCAGAGATAGCATAGTAAAATTGTTAACAAAGTCCAAGTGAAAATCTTAAATATAGAAGGAAAAATGTTACTTTCAAAGAAGAAGCAAGAAAACAGACTTCCCCATCTCACCAGAGCCTATGGAAGGCAGAGTAAATGGAATGACATTTTTAAAGAATTAAAGAAAATTACAAAAATCCTGATACTCTACCCTAGACAGACAAAATTCTATATTAGACAAAATTCTATACTAACGGACAAATACTATATTAGACAAAAACCAGCAGAATTTCAGTGAAGAAAATACAAGTGAATGCTTCAGGCAGAAGGAAAATGGTCCTAAGGCATCTGGGTGACTCAGTCTGTTAAGCGTCTGCCTTCTACTCAGGTCATGATTTTGAGGTCCTAGGATCAAGCCCCACGTTGAGCTTTCTGCTCAATGGGGAGTCTGCTTCTCCTGTCACTTTCCCTCTATGCTTTCCCTCTTTCTCTCTCACAAATAAAGAAATGAATAAGATCTTTTTTTTTGTTTTAAAGATTTTATTTATTTATTTGACAGAGAGAGATCACAAGTAGACGGAGAGGCAGGCAGAGAGAGAGAGAGAGAGGGAAGCAGGCTCCCTGCTGAGCAGAGAGCCTGACGCGGGACTCGATCCCAGGACCCTGAGATCATGACCTGAGCCGAAGGCAGAGGCTTAACCCACTGAGCCACCCAGGCGCCCCAGAAATGAATAAGATCTTAAAAACAAACAAACAAACAGAAAAATGGTGCCATATGCATGCAAGAAAATTCAGGAATGTGTGAAGAGGAAAAATGTGCCTCTGAGTTAATGCTGACTTTCTAAGGCAATGGTGAAAATAAAATCTTAACAGTATTGTCTTGTATTTTGAATGTACACAGAGTTCAAATACCCCCTAAATAATAACATAAAATGTGGGAAGGATATCATTGGAATTGAAACATTCTAAGAATCTTGCAAAAATACTACATTATATTAGTATTATAACCTAATATATTAGTATTATATACCTTCAGTATAGGTATTGATGTGATGATCTCAACAACTGAAAAGACTGGAAGACCATATAACCAACAAGTGAAATATCTTCAAAATTAGGAAAGATAAGACCAAACATAGATGAGTAGAAAAATATATATACTTCCCAAACAGTTTAATATCAGATAATGTAGACTTTAAGGCCAGAAACATTACTAGAGAGAAAGAGGACATTTCATAAATATAAAAGTTTCAGTTCACCAGGACAATATAAGAGTTCTAAATTCATGCTCACCTAAAAACATAACCTCAAATTTAATAAAGCAAAAATTGACAGAACTACAGGAAAAATAGAGGAATCTACAATTATAGTAAGAGATTTTAATAATCTCTCAGCAACCAATATGACAAAAACAAAAACAAAAACAAACCCAGAAGACATCCAGGTGGCCAACAGACACATGAAAAGATACCCAACATCACTCGTCATCAGGGAAATGCAAATCAAAACCACAGTGAGCTATCACCTCACACCTGTCAGACCAGCTAAAATCAAAACCACAAGAAACAACAGGTGTTGGCAAGGATGTGGAGAAAGGGCAGCCTTCCTGCACTGTTGGTGGGGATGGAAACTGGTGCGGCCCCTCTGGAAAACAGTATGGAGGGTCCTCAGATAGTTAAAAATAGAGCTACCCTATGACCCAGCAATTGCACAACTAGGTATTTACCCAAAGAATAGAAAAATACTAATTCAGAGGGGTCCACGCACCCCCTAGGTTTACAGCAGCATTACTTACAATAGCTAAATTATGGAAACAGCCCGAATGTCCACTGATGGATGAATGGATAAAGAAGATGAGCTGTGTGTGTGCGCGTATATGTTTACATGCACACAATGGAATATTACTCAGCTAAAAAAGCAAATGAACTCTTGCCATGTGCAATGGCATGCCGTTTCCACGTGGATAGAGCTAAAAAGTAGTATGCTGAGGGAAATAAGTCGGTCAGGAAAAGACAAATATCATATGATTTCACCCACATATGGAACTTAAGAAACAAAAACAAGTAAAGAGGGAAAAAGAGAGAGAGAGAGGCAAACCAAGAAACAGGTTCTTCGCTATAGAGAACAAACTGATGGTTACCAGAGGAGAGATGGACAGAGGGACAGATGAAATAAGTAATGGGGATTAATGGGCACACTTGTAATGAGCACCGGGTCTTGTGTAGAAGTGTTGGATAACTGTATTCTACACCTGAAACTAGTATTACACTGTATGTTAACAGGTAAGATATAGAAGATTGAATATGTATTCTCTTCATAGGGGAATTAAACTCTGTATCGACAATAGAAATATAACTAGAAGATGTCCAAATATTAGAAAATTAAGAAACATGTTTCTAAGTAGCCCATGGGTCAAAAGATAAATTACAGATAAGATTCCAGACTATTTCTTGCCTCTCCTTGTTTCTCTCTGGGGCTTCTGCAGTGCTGGTGGTTTTCTATTTCTTGGCCAAAGACCTTGGGTTCTAAAGACACAAATCCGTTCATTGTGTTAAAATTCCTCAGGCTGTGTACACCTGTGGTTTATGCACTTGTCTACATGTATAATATACATCGATTTAAGTTAAAAGTATGAAAAGTAGGGGCACCTGGGTGGCTCAGTGGGTTAAAGCCTCTGCATTCGGCTCGGGTCATGATCCTAGGGTCCTGGGATTGAGCCTCACAACGGGCTCTCTGCTCCGCGGGGAGCCTGCTTCCTCCTCTCTCTCTGCCTGCCACTCTGCCTGCTTGTGATCTGTCTCTCTGTCAAATAAATAAATAAAATCTTTAAAAAAAAAACGTATGAAAAGTAGGGGCACCTGGGTGGCTAAGCATCTGCCTTTGGCTCAGGTCATGATCCCACAGTCCTGGGATTGAGCTCCGCATCGGACTCCCTGCTCTGCCAGGAGTCTGCTTCTCCCTCTGCCCCTCCCTCTGCCCATATTCTCTCTCTCTCTCTCTCTCTCTCTCACTCTCCTCTCAAATAAATAAATAAATGAAATCTTTTAAAAAAATAAATAAAATGTGTGTTCAGATTGTTCCTTATTAAAAAAAAAAATCCCCAAATTGCTTTAAGCTGCTTGAAGCTGTTTGTGGGGATTTGCCTAAATCAAACAAAACAAAGCTAACCTTTCTCTCTCAGTATTTAGAATGGCAGAAGTGGTGACACAGCATTAGGGTCAGTTCAGGAAAAAAAAAAAATCAAAATATTTATAAGCTATAAAATTAAAACAAATGGCTATATTGAGTTCCATGAAAAAAATAGAATTTTACAAGAAAGATTATCTTCTTTGTTAAAGAGGATAAAGGCAATGAGAAAAATTGACCCTATATTTTAATTTAACATATAGTGTATTATTAATTTTGGGGTAAAATTTAGTGATTCATCAGTTGCATACAATATCCATTGCTCATTCCATCAAGTGCGTTTCTTAATGCCCATCACCCAATTACCCCAGCCCCCAACCAGCTCCCCTCCAGCGACCCTCAGTTTGTTTCCTATAATTCAGGCTCTCTTATGGTTTGTCTCCCTTTCTGCTTTTATCCTATTTTATTTTGCCTTCCCTATGTTCATTAGTTTTGTTTCTCAAATTCTGCATATGAGTGAAATCATATGATATTTGTCTTTCTCTGACTGGCTTATTTCACTTAGCATTATGACCCTATTTTTAAACCACTAAAATGTCCAAATCTTCGTATCTGTGAAAAATGAAGCTGGAATTTGTTCTTTCCAATCAATGCAACATTTATTGAGTGGCATTTTTTCTCTTTGGGTTCACGAATCTTTATTCAAATTTGGCTCTTTCATCTGTTATTAAGTTGCTCAGTATCTCCAAACTTCAATTGTCTTATCTGCAAGTAAGATTAATAATGCTGAATTTGTAGGATTGTTGTGAGGATTCAGGGTTTTGAAAGCATTGGGACAAGTTTCTTAATCTCTGTATTCCTTTTTCTCGTCGCTAAGATAATCATCATCACTGCTTGTAAGAATTATAACAGAAATTGTAAAAAAAAAAAAAGTGATTAAGATTGTGTTTAACAAATGGTAAGTTAGTTATCAGTTGATAACTAAGTTAGTTCATAGTGTAGTGGGGCAGGAAGGTGTGTCTTCCTGACCAGGCTTCTTCCTCAGCCCAGGTACATGGTGCCTGATGCCCCCAGTACTCCCGGCTCACCCTGGATATGGGCTTACCTTCTGTCCTGTCTGTCCTCACAAGTAGTTCTGGTTCCTTGGCCATAGAAGACGTGAAAACACAGCTCTGTGTACAGCCATATCCTTGGAGCTTGTCACCTAGGGAAAACAATGCCCATTCCTTCTTGAGTTTCCACTTTGCTCTTCCAGAAAATGACTTTGCTGAAGTCATTTCTCTATCAGCATGTACATCTTGTTTCTGGACCTTCAAAGATTCTCTCTTACCTGCAAATCCCTAAGCCTTTCTCTGTTTCCCCTGTAGCTTTTCCTGGGTCATGCCCTTACAATGTATGTTGTCCTTGTAGTGTTCTCTGTGCATTTCACGTACATTTCCATGACAAAATGTGAAACCCTCTAGCTGGCATTACAGACTATTGATAATAGTGAAGAAGAAGAGGAGGAATGGGAGGGGAAGGAGAGGGGGAGGAGGAGGAAGAAATCTCAATGTACTTTTGCAAAGTAGACTTTATTCTCATTTGTTTTAATAAAGCATCTCATGTTTTATATATTGGTTAATATAACTGAGTAAAATTATTTAGCATCATCTTCCTGTTGTGATGAACTATTCTACTTTATCATGATCAGCTATAAAAAATTGATGCCCCAGCCATTGAGAATGTAATTTTTTAAATTGCCCAAAGTATTTGCACCAGGACAAACTGTCATGTTGATGACCCTGAGAATAAAGTACTTATTACCACCCGATCAAAGCAAAAACTCAACTCTTAAGTTTATAGGGTTGATCGTATGGCCTCTAAGCCCAGGAGACATTGCTGATCTAGTGAACATGTATCATCAGTATCACCATCATCATCATCATCGTGATAAATATCATGATAAATGGTCATGATACATAACCATAAATTATACCATGAATGATTGGTGCATACTACAGTGTTCAGAGGCATACAGACTTTCCTGTAACCACCACAAATATTCTGCAAGGTCAAAATTACAATTCCCAATTTTCCAGCACAGAAAGCAGCACTCAGAAAGCTTAGATGACCTTCCCATGTTGGGAGTTGACCCACTCAAGACAGAAGTGAGCCATTGGTCTTCTTGGCCCCACTGTGTGTGCATATCCAAGTATTCTACTCTAGTGGCCACTTCTCATTATGTACAGGAAATGTACTGAAACTTGACTTCATTCTCTGAGCCCAGGACTTTAACTTCAATTATGTATCTAATGAAGTAATGAATGTAGGACTTCAATTTGATGACATCAGCCTTCCTTCATTTAATTGAAAAAGGAGAGCAATGCATTATTCTGACATAAAGGTACTACTAATAAATATACTTTGACCAGACTATAAAAATCATATAGGTGTTTTAATGTTTTGGCTTAAAAGTGTGAGTTTTGAATCATGAACTTTTCTTAATCCTCTAAAATTAAACATCTCCACATCATAAATTCAGAAGAGAAAGGCCCTCAAAGATTACAACTGACTATTGCTGTAGAGATCATCCAGAAGCTGGGGCATTGTGTGTAGCCCTGCTCCCAAGCCCCTGCTGAGGAGTATACTCTTCTTTGAAAGGAAGGAAAGCAATATTTAATGTCTGTAAGACGTCTTCTCTCCAAGTGACATGTCAAAACCATAGTTCAGGAACCTTCACAGAGACCTGGTAAAATAATGATCAAGGATTGAACAAATGGAACATTCAGTTTTAAAATGTTATCTTTATATTTTAAACTATTCAGCACATATTTATAATTTGCTTTGCTGTGTATGAAACACAAATTAGAGTCTGGTCTAGAGTTTTGTTGTCCTATAAAAAAAGAGAATCTATTCATAAATCACTGTCCTAGAACATAGAAGAGTAATGTGGTATAAAAAGTATGCTAAAATACTTTACAAATTAAAAAAGGAACAACATGATTTCCAGTTGGGAGTATAAAGGAAAGCCTTATCACAGAGAATGGCTGATTCATGTAGGAGGGGGATTTAGACTTGTAATGTCTTTATGGTCTGGTATTACTTTCAGAGATAGACAGACTAATATTAGTGCCTGAAGGAAGCATTTTTATCTATCCAAGAAGCACTGGTTTGGTTGAGTGCTGTGTGCCAGACACTGTACTTGATGCTAAAGTCAAAAGCATGAGAAGCACTTCCTGTTCCAGAAGCCCGCAGTCTCCTGTACAGGTGCAGGACAGGAGGAGAACGCGGAAGGTGTAGACAAAGGCAGAATGGAAGACCAACTACAGTTGACTCTTGAACAACACAGGTTTGAACTGTCTATTTATATATGGAAATTTTTTAGATACATACAATAAAGTATTGTAAATGTATTTTCTCTTATGATTTTTATTTTATTTATTTATTTATTTATTTATTTAGAGAGCGAGTGTGCGCAGAAGGTTGGTGGGGAGAGAGGCAGAGGGCAAGGGAGAGAATCTTAAGCAGGACCCTGAGATCTTGACCTGAGCTGAAATCAAGAGTCAGATGCTTAACCAACTGAGCCATCCAAGGTGTCCCCTTATGATTTTTCTTAATAACATTTTCTTTAGCTTACTTTATTGTAAGAATGTAGTATATAATGCATATAACATACAAAATACACGTTAATCCACAGTTTATGTTATCAGTAAGGCTTCCAGTCAACACGAGACTATTAGTAGTTAATTTTGGGGGGAATCAAAAGTTATACACAGATTTTCCACTGTGGAGTCTCAACTGGCCAGGCCGTTGATGCTCCTAATCCCCCACATGGTTGAAGGGTGAACTGTTTTCTGTTAGGAATAGGGGACACTATGCCCAACCAAGCTGGAGTAGGAAATAAGTTCAGATAGAAAAGCCACTACACTCGTGTTTAAATTCAGTGCTTCAGTTTAATAAGTTTGAAGAGCCCTATGTGTATCAAGTCTACATGACACTTGAGACTGAGAGGGTCTTTCAAAATTTCTTCAAGTCAAAGTGGGCACTGGAAGATCTGAAACTTCTGAAAATATCCACTACTGATTTCTAGTCAAAATGACGTGGACATTGTAACTTCATTTTTCGAGTCCCACTCTGCTTCAAGCACATAACAGCAACAGAAACAAAACAAAACAAAACAAAAAAAGAAATTAGAAAGTCTAAGAGTACACCCTTACATTTTTAACACACTTACTTAACCAAAGTGTAAATTATTTGTTTTCTCTACTGTGTTCCATCAAAAAATGATTATGCATTAGACATTTTTTGCATGCCCAAATTCCTAGTAATTTTTGTCTAAAGCCTTATCTTTTCAATTAAAAAAACATAGTTATTATATTTTTATCAAGGATTCTGAACTTCCTCATCTTAAATCTATTTTTAGTTTCCTCTGTTATTTTCATTCCTTCTGGAGTATATTCACATCCTAATTGCTGATTTTATTGAATTCCTTTGTATGAGCTTTTCCTTGAGGGCTTTACAACTTTGTTTGCAAGGGAATCCTCTGGAAAGAAGCAGTAATGAAATAGGAAACAAGAGATCATCAACAGAACCAAAACTGGCCCTTTGAAAAACAAACTAAATTGTATTACAAAATAAATAAGCAAGATTGATTAAGAAATAGAGGGACTGCATGAGTAAATAATATGAGTAGTAAAAAAAAAAAAAGGCAGAGTAACCATAGATACAGTGAAGAGATAAAAGAAAATTTGATACTATTTTGATCACTTATTTAAAATTTTAGGAGATGGATAACTTTCTAGAAAAATAGAGATAATTAAGCATGCTCAAAAAAATGAACCAGTAAACATTATAGAAATTTCTAATAGAAAACTATAGATATAAATGGATTTATGAGCAATAGCTAGTTCACACATAATGAAAACTGTATCAGAGAATAGAAAAATAAGGAAAGCTGCCTGACTCATGAGGCTACTATAATATTAGCAGCAAAACCCAATAAAAACAGAAAAGAAAATATAATCTATTCTCATGTATGATCACATGTACAAAATTTCAAATAAAATATTAGCAAATTCAATTGAACAGAATATTAAAAATACACTAATGTTTTCTTAAAAGTCTTTTTTTCCAGGAAAGTGACAGTGGGACAACATCATAAAAATCCCTCAGTGTGGGGCGCCTGTGTGGCTCAGTGGGTTAAAGCCTCTGCCTTCGGCTCAGGTCATGGTCCCAGGGTCCTGAGATCAAACCCCACATCAGGCTCTTTGCTTGGCAGGGATCCTGCTTCCCCCTCTCTCTCTTTGCCTGCCTCTCTGCCTACTTGTGATCTGTCTGTCAAATAAATAAATAAAATCTTTAAAAAAATCCCTCAGTGTAATTCAGTACATTAATTAATAAAAAAAAAAGTCACATGGTCCTCTCAATAGAAAACAAAAAATTTTTCTAAATTTTAGCATTATTCATAATAAAATTCTTCTTTAACTAAGGATCAAATAAAACTTTCTGAATCTAGTGAACAGTATCCACAAAAATCTTATATCAAACACCTTACATGGATGAAATGTAAAAAATATTTCCATTAAAGACAGGTATGTGATAAGACATTCAGTGTTACTGCTAGCCTGTGAATTTGTTAACTGGAAGTCTCAGCCATGAAAAGACAAGAAAAATAAATAAATTGTAGAGGTATTGGACAAGAAAAAAAAATAATTGTTACTATTTGAATATGATATAATTTTACAGAAATTTGAAAGAGATTTTACAGCCAAACTATTAAAGAGCATTGAACAGGTTTATTGGATATAAGATTAAAGGCAAAAATTGAAGGCATTTTTATATATCAGTTATAGTGAAACACAATATAATAGGGGAAAAAAGTACCATTGACGTAATGACTACAAGGAACCTATACTGTGCACATAATATGTGTCAAAGGCTTGTAACAACAACCACAAAATTACAACATGTGATGGAAGGAACTAGAGGTTTGGATGAAAGGGAAAAAGTCATAATAAACATGAATGGCAAAAGTTTATATAATGAAGAAGCTAATTCACCCCAGATTCATCAAGTCAGTAATATTTCAATCAAAATCCCAAGAGGGTACGAGAATTGCCATGACATTTTTGGAAAAGGTATTTACTCAGGAATATTTTACTGCACTTAAAATTAATACACCCATATCAACACAACCAATCTTATGTGAAAAAGCAAGTTGCCAAAGAAACTATATGGTTACATTCATGTAAAATTTGAGCATATATATATTTTAAAAATATAAAAACAGTGGTAATATAGGCCATAAACAGCTTTGGGACATTGATTACCTCTAGTGAGAGAGAGAAAAATGGGCTTAAAAATGATGAAAATGGATCTTTCACTGCATTTGCATGTTTTTCACCAAGAATGATCTGTTGAAAGAATGGCAGATGTTAACATTGGTTAAATCTGGGTGTAAAGCAGAGCGTACATGGTACTTTTATATTATTCTTTGTATTTTCTGTAGTTTTTTATCAAAGTATAGTTGACATACAGTGTTATATTAGTTTCAGGGTTTCAACATAGTGATTTGACACATTACACGGTTCTCGCCATAGTTAAGTGTAGTCACTGTCTATCATACAAAGTTATTACAACATTATTGATGATATTCCCTATGCTGTAATTTTCATTCTTGTAACTTACTTATTTTATAACTGGAAGTTTGTATGTCCTAATTCCCTTCACCTGTAATGATTTTCTGTATTATTGCCATAATTGAGAATTTTAAGCACCGGTGTGCCCCGTTTCCTTTTTGAGTTTAAATGGTTGGGATTAAGGGCAGAGAAGAGAGTGAGTTGTATGTCATGACCTCATCCTTTCTTCTATGGGAGCTGCTGGTTTCATCCTATAGTCTTCAAGCTCTGTCAACATGGAAGTTCAGGTTTAGGTGGAAGCAGGAACTCTATCAGGGGCTATTTCTTCTAGAGAGGCAAAGACCTGGTCATTTCAATGTTCATCAGATATTTTAGAGTTTGTGATTTATGCATCTTCTTCTCTCTGAAACTCATTACTTCATAGTCTACATTAGATGATGAAAGTTGCAACTTGGCATTAGTTCAAGGACCAGAAGCTCTGTATGTCTGTGTGTGATGTTTTTGTTTGTTTGCTTGTTTGTTTTTACTTTAGGGCATTTTTTCATCTTTTTTTCTCCTTGAACCTTAAACTCAGTTTCCTTTCATTTTTTTTTTTCCTATTGTTTCATGTGTCACTTTTCTCCTTCCATGCCCAAGTGTTCAAAATAAGTCTGGCTTATGACACAAATTTCCCAGCCCCTGGTCATTTCTTATGTGATTAGTTAGTATGGGCCAGTAGAGCCAAGAGATCAATAATTTTTTTTTAAGATTTAAAAAAACAGACAGCGAGAGAGAGAGATCACAAGTAGGCAGAAAGGCAGGCAGAGAGAGAGAGGGGGAAGCAGGCTCCCTGCTGAGCAGAGAACCCTGAGCCCATGACCTGAGCCGAAGGCAGAGGCTTAACCCACTGAGCCAACCAGGTGCCCTGAGATCCATATATTTCAAAGAAAAATCCTCTGAAGCCAAGAATTTGTGATGATATTAAAGGCTTTTTTTGGAAAGCTTATTATTACATCAGCATTGTAGATCAGATCTTCATCAATCCTCCATTATAGCTATTGTGTACCATGAAAGTCTGGTAAGGAATTGGTCATCCATGTAGTGCCTTTTAACAACTACTCTCCATACCAGTAACATAGACCTGTTTTAGGCCAGGTAGAACATTCACTGTGTTTACTATGACATAGTGCCTTTTGAGAGCCATAGTGTTGGATAAGTATAATGCCAAAGAGGATGGGTAAGACACACACAGTGTATGGTAGTGGAGCCAATCACTTGGCCCAAGTGGATGGCCCACGCTTTTTATTTCAATGAGCCTTAGAAATTGTCTATTACTTACTGCTTAGAGAATAACCCATAAGAGGTAGATACTTAATGGAGATAGAAAGTTTCTTTTAAGATTCCAGTAAGTCTATAATTAATGTTATGACAGTAGCATGGAAGCATAATGAAGTGTAGAATTTATTTTGGAAGCAGAATTTATTTTTATCGTTTTATAAATTATTTTTAGTGTATTTATAGAATCATTAAGGTCCTCAGAGATGAACTAAATTATTATATTATACTTTATGACATTTCGTGGGGGAAAAGATGTATTGTAGAGCTATTCACAACTCTGGGGATTTATGAAGGTCCAGGTCGTAATCTTTCTTAGTAATATACTTTAGAATAACTTGCTAATATGCCAGTGAAGTTGAAAAAACATTTACATATCCAGGGGTGCCTGAGTGGCTCAGTGGGTTGAGCCTCTGCCTTCAGCTCAGGTCATAATCTCAGGGTCCTGGGATCGAGCCCCACATCCGGCTCTCTGCTCAGCAGGGAGTCTGCTTCCCCTTCGCTCTCTCTGCCTTCCTCTCTGCCTGCTTGTGATCTCTATCTCTCTCTGTGTGTGTCAAATAAATAAATAAATAAATAATCTTTTAAAAATTTGCATATCCAAGAATCTCAAGGCTTAATTGTTTTTTGGAAAAGTTTAAGATTTGAATGAGAAAACTGAGAGCCTGTTCTTGACCTGGCTTTGAGATGTCTGAGAACAATTAGCAAATTTCTTCAGACACAAAAAATAAGTTGATATTTTCATAATTTATGCTAAAAAATTTTTTTCGTTATTAAAGAATATCATTTACCTGTTCTCTCGTAAAACGAAAACTAGACTGGTTGACGATAAATACTGTTTATCACTACATTATTCTAGTTTTTGAGGTATTCTGTGAAGCTTGGTATGCTTCAGTTTCTCTAAGACATTGGGAAAAGTCTTGCTAATTATTGAAACACATCTCTTTGTAGAAACGGAGAAAAAATAATGTAAGGTGGTGGCTTGTCAATTAATGCAGAATTCGTAAACTCTATTTCAGATCTTGGATGTCGTTTTATTTCAGTAGCCATAACTCTCATTAATGTTTAAGAAACAGAATGGGAGTGCTAAAATTCCCCACTTTTTGCCTTGTAAGAAATCACATATATGTGTCTTTTCCACAGTATTGGCTATAAATCACAGTTCTGGTAGACTCAGCAAGGTATCATACTTATTCCGGAAGCACACAGCTGGCTTTCTTTGTTAACTGGGCATTTTTGTTGTTCTGATTCCTAAATAGGTTAGATACTTCCTCTTTGTACCTTTTGATTTTAAGAAATTATGATGTGAGACATTCCTTTCACTAACTCATGAAATGCATGTGCAAATATAAAATACATTGTTTGTGATTGGCTGCTAAAGGATAACATAGGGAAATTATATACTTATCATGGGGATTTATTCTGGTGCTAAAAAAACAAGATATTAAATTATACCATAAAAAGAAGCATAATTCAATGAATTTTTATGATCTGTAGAGATGGGCAAATTGCATTGCAAATGATAAATGAGTTTTCAGCTTAAGATCTACAAATAAATCATCATAAGTAGATATTTTGATTTATTAATATAAGTAGGAAGCAGCCCCGTGGGAAGTGGATGTTATTTTTGGTGGTTGTCCCGGTAAGAGACAGCCAACTTATTTATGTGTTGTGTTATTTTTTTCTTGTAAATAACTACTCTGAATATTTTTAGGAAAGCGTTTATTCCCCTAGAAATGCACATGGAAGTGAGAAGGGATGCTGATTGATTACCCCGGTCCCGCACGTAGTTCAAAGCTGATACAATTCAAAAGAGCAGATGGGTGGGCTCTTTCTCAGCCTTTGCCTTTAAAGAAAGTTATTGCATCTAAATGTTCCCATTTCCCCGACGGGTAAACTCTGGGTGTCCTGTTTTCTACCTGAGTTGTAGACTTCCCCATCAAATACCCCTGTCTTTAACCCCTGTGACTTACCACATCCTATGGGGAGACCATCTCTCTAGCCTCTCTTTATCCCCTTCATCACGCTTCGGGTAAAACCGGATCGGTCCCAGAGTGGCTCTCAGGATATATATGTCTTGAGCTTTTCTAGACCCTTCAGTTTCTCTTTGATCTGGAACCCACGCCAGTAGTCTGAGACTTCCAGGTAACTCTAACCCCCAGGAAAACCCAACTAGCCCAGCTGATTGAAGCCCAGGATCTTCCAGCAAATGGCTTGGCTTCTCTTTGTTTGTGTCTTTCATGAGGATGAATACAATCTCCCAAACACACACTTTTATCCTAGAAAGACGGCAGAAATGGAAACTGAAAAATCTGCTGCAGGGCCATTTGGGAAAGATACATACGCAACCCTAAGATATTTGGGCTGCCTCGTAGCCTGTTTCCATACAACATAATAGCATAAAATTATCTACGATTCCATCTCCAAAAAAGGAATATAAGTCTTTCTTAGTCTCTTTTATAAAGTAGTAGAAGGTGGGGTGCCTGGATGGCTCAGTTGGGTAAGCAGCTGACTCTTGATTTTGGGTCAGATCTCTCGGGGTCCTGGGAATGAGCCAGCATTTGTCTCTGCACTCAGCAGGGAGTCTGCTTCTCTCCCTCTGCCCTCCCCTGCTCCTGAGCTTCCTCTCCCCCCACCTCTCTCTCTAAAAATAATAAAATTAATCTTTAAAAAAAATGGTAAAAAAAAAAACAGGCAGCAAGATCCTCTAAAAAAATCCACTTCTCTGCTGTCGTTGTGCTGTAATTGCTTGGTGGGGGAGGGGTGGTAGGGCTGCTGTGGCAGAGAGAACATCTGGCCTCTCATTATTTTTATTCACTGCACTGGAAAACACCAAACACGGCTTCCTTCTGCTTCTTTCACCTTCTCCCTCTCTCCTTTAAGATCTGTTCGTTCGCTCGGCAGAGCTCTGCCTTTCTTAGAGTAAATCAGTATAGCCTTTCTGGATTTTATTTGTTTGTTTGCTTTAAATTCTAGTTAGTTGTCATACAGTTCAATATTGGTGTCAGGAGTAGAGTTCCGTGGCTCCTCATTTACACAGAACACCCAGTGCTCATCGCAACAAGTGCCCTCCTTAATGCCCATCACCCATCTATCTAAACCCCCTTCCCACCTCCCTCCATCAACCCTCACTCTCTTCTCTATAGTAAGTGTCTCTCATGATTCATTTCCCCTCTCTCTTTTTCTCCCTCCCATATGTTCATCCGTTTTGTTTCTTAAATTCCACATATGAGCAAAATCATATGGTATTTTCTTATTCTGACTCACTTATTTTGCTTAGCATGATACACTGTAGCTCCAACCATGTCATTGCAAATGGCAAGATTTCATTCTTTTTGATGGCTGAGTAATATTCCTGTGTGTGCCTATCTTCTTTATCCATTCATCATCAGTGGGCATTTGGGGGAGTACACACACCTTAATGGTTATAGCATCATGGTCAGCAATAACCAAACTATGGGAAGATCCTTTATGGTCCTTTCATTTCTGTGTCTCAAGGCCAAAGAAGCAGCATGGTATAGACCATGGATTGGCAAAGTTCTTCTGTAAAGAGCTGGACAGTAAATGCTTCCGAGCTCATGAGCTACATGGGTCTGTGTTGCTTATTCTTCTGTTTGTCCCAACCCTTTAAAACTGTAAAAAATCATTCTTACAGGCCATGTGGAAACAGGCTGCATGGTGCATTTGGGCCAGAGGACACAGTTTTCTAATCTTTGGTATAAGCAATAGAAGCACCAGTTCTGCTTAAACTGAGTAAGGAAAAGTCTTAAAACACGTCAGGTGTAACACAAGAGGCTTTATTGACATTCCCTTGTCCAGTCCTCAGGGCAGCATTCTGAGAGAGGTACCGTGCAGATCCACTGTTAAGAAACGAATGCTGGGGGCACCCCCCCCCACCCTCAGACCCTTGCTCATCTGCTAGCCAGATTTTCGTTCCCATTTACCATTTACCTCTGTGTAACCTAAAACAGATAATGTAACCTCTCTTTTTAAAAAAATTTTATTTTTTCAGTGCTCCAAGATTCATTGTTTATGCACCACACCCAGTGCTCCATGCAATATGTGCCCTCCTTAATACCCACCACCAGGCTTACCCATCCCCCTGCCCCCACCCCTCTAAAACCCTCGGTTTATTTCTCAGAGTCCACAGTCTCTCATGGTTCATCTCCCCCTCCGATTTTCCCCAACCCACTTCTCTCCATCTCCCGATGTCCTCCGTGTTATTCCTTATGCTCCTTAAGCAGAGAGAGTCAATTATCATATGGTTTCACTTACTTGTGGAGCCAAAGGAATGTAACTTCTTTTAATCTTTACACCCCAGTTTCATAATCTATAAAAGAGAGACCATATTTTTGCCTGTTAGAGTGTATTGGGCTTTTTTTCTCAGTAAAGATGCAGCAAGCTAATATGTAGGCATTATCTGATGCACCATATAATCATATATGCTCCACACGCATCAACTTTGTCATCACGATTTCAGTGGATCAACTTATTGGCCCCTGTTCTATCCCTTGCTCTTGGTCCTGGTAAGTACCTGGTATGACCTCGATCAAGGCATTCACATGCTTTGTGCTTATTTCCTCTTAAGGAAAGTGGGTGATAATAACATTTTAAGATTACCCCGCGGATTCACTGAGGAGAGCCAGCAAAAGTCAAATAAACGTACAAATCTAAGAAATCATAACCATCTATTCACTATTTTGTCCCTAGCTTCATCCTGAAGTCTCCACATGTATTATCAATATGTTTCTAACAGCAAATCCATGAGGCACGTATTTTGACAAGTGTGGGCACTAGTGTGAAAGCACTCAAAAGAAGGAAGGTGCTAGACACATGTGTGGATTTACTGCCTTCCCTGGACCTACAAGAAAGGGGGTTTAACAACCATGGATCCTGCTCTCAACCTTTATCTCCATCGCATTCTTGTTGACATGGGTGGCTCTGGGCTGGAGCACGCCACTGTCCCCATGATGAAGTGCATGACCTAAGGCCTAATGGTGACTCTTATCTTCACAAGAGCATCTTTTCCTTTAGCCCATGGCTGTCCACATGCAGATTACCTATTTTGTGATTTATCTGTGAACAAAAAGAATATCTCCTTGGCATATTTTCGATCACCCTTCACTGTCCCCACAGAGCCATGAGGGGCTGTTTACTGATGTAAAGGAGAAAGTGAGTTCCTAGGATGGTTCCCTGCATGGGTCAGATTTGATCAGAGAAGCAGATCGAATTGGCACTGTAGAGAAGAATGGATTCTTGTAGAGGTTGGACCGTACACACTTGTGGAGCTGCGTAAGTAGACTACGTGAGGTTGCTGCTTCTCTGTCTGGTGCTGGAGCCTGGGTCCACAAGGAGAGCCATCAGGAAGGAAAGATGGATGTACAGAGAGGGAAGCTAGGACAAGGTGGACAAGCTAGAACTCATGAGAACAGCCTGAACTGTTCAGGATGCTCTCTCACATCCTTGAAGACTTCAACCTTGATGATGGAATCACCTGCAAGAAAAGGAGGCATCCTTTCCTCACAGCACTAAGCACACATACAATGCCCAACAGGAACTGAGTTTGCTGAATACTGGATAGCTAATGGGCAAGAAGCATTTCCAACATTTTCAGGAGGCATATGGTGATCTGGAACTTGATCTCTGTTTTCCCTAGCTCTTTGCCCAGAGATTTTCCCACAATACTCTTCTGCCCCTGAATTGTCTCCTCTACAAACTGGAAATAGTAACGCCTTCCTCCTAAAGTGATTGCCCACGATGATGTTTATAAAGCACCGCCAGTATTGTTTGGCCTTCTAAATAGTGCTGTCTCTTTTTCCTTGATGTCCCCTTAGAGACAAAGGAAAGATTATTAAGAAAAGTAAATCTTTTAGGGGAGAAAAAAACCATAAAAATTGTATTCCTCAAGACAACTGTGATTGACTTGGAACCAACCATTACTTTGGATTATCCACTCCATTGATTCCCATTACTAGTAGGGGTAATGGAGAGTCAAAGACGATGTCACCAGACTGATTTGGAACCTGGCTTTGGCTCTAGTTTATGTGGAGTGGAAGAAACGTGCTACTCCCTATAGGAGTGAGAGGAACGAGGAGGAGAGACTCATTTGATTTCTCCCAGCTTATGGCTTACCTGACACCACTGGATGATTACTGAGAACTATTCTGTGACCAAAATAAGTTGATTAAAACCAGAGTCCTGCCGCTGAAGTGAAATTAAACCACACAGTGTGATTTTAATGCCAGGCTCTTTCCCTGTAGTGTGTTGCATAATAGAAACCAATTGAAAAATATATATTAGGACAAATAAATATAAATAAATTGATGTGCTATGCAAAAAAAAATGGACCCAGGGGAACCTGGAGTGAAAGGAGATACTCTCAGAATAGTGAGCAGTGTTTTTTAATTGATAAAAGGGAAATGGGAAGGAAGAGAAATACATCAGAGGAAGATGGGATGGTGCTGTAATTTTATGAGGTTGGTGTTTTATGGGATAAGGAATTTCCAGGGACAGGTAGTTAAAAGAAAGTAAAGTTAAATTTATCCTTGGCTGACTCTCTCCATGAAGGATTGCAGGAGAACAAATATTTCTATCTCTCCTTTTCTGGATGCTCTTTCTCTCATCTCTACAATATCTGTAGCACCGGCAGTCTGTACGTGTAATTTGAGCACAAAATTATTTTACTACTTTTATTGTTCCTTCCTTTTCTCATGTGGTTTATCCTTATATTCCTTGTTCCCTAGGATATAGCAGTCTAGGATAGATGAACAAAAAACATGGCCAGCCAGTGCCTCTGTAAAGAACATTTGCTTTGACTTGGGTCCCCACCCAGAGGAACAGCGGAGCCTCCCAACACCTTCTTTGTCTTTCTTCACTGGGCTGGGGCACCAGGGTGACCCATCTTTTACCTTGGCAGATATTACAATGAACATGCTGCTTTTCTGTTTGCCATTTGGTGGTCATAATCTCCTGATTGTTGTGTCCCTGTGGTTCTCACTGGGAAGATGACCTTGGGGTTGCCATTGGAGGCTGACATTACTACCGTAGCTTATGCTGCCTCTCTTCTGTTAGCCCAAGTACTTCTCTCACAGGGAATGAGGTGAGATACTTCCTCAGTGGTGTCAGTCTTGTTTGGGGATCCCTAAAATAGTGCCCTGTTCTTTTAGTTTCTTGGAGCATGATATGTTAAATACAAGAGAGTTTCTGTTGAGTCAGATAATATTTAATTGTTCCCATGCTGTGTTACATCTAAAAAGATGGCTTAGTTACCAAAACTCATCATGTTTCATGGCAGAAGCCTGGGCAACTTGATTTTCTTCTACCTCAGGATGAATTTTCTGTCACCCAGAGAGTATAATTGCAAATTTCAAAGTTCTTCTTTTTCCTCTCTTTCTCTCAGGACCTCCATGGGGTTTTCATGCCAATAAAACTCACAGAAATTACTTAGCTACTCGGATATGTGTAGATCGTCATCAGTAATTGATTTCTTCAGCCATCAAATTGTAACTTTGGTTGTCATGTCATCTATTGTTTTGTTTTGTTTTTTGATGCTTTTGCATCATCTAGCATGATACAAGATGGAATTGTAGTCACTCAACAGATATGTATTGAGACTTCCTCTGTGCCAGGCTAGTGCTGGGTAGATATGGATGAATAAAACTAGAGTGGTCTGTATCACTATGGACTTTACAGACTTGTGCAGAAAAAGACAAAATCAGACAATAAATATATAATAATAAATTGCAGTAAGTGCTATAAATGAAAAGAATCTTTCTCTTGGTTCTATAAGAAAGATGGTAGCAGAGATTATCCTGGAAAGAATATCAGAAAGATTTCTGAAAGGATCTTAATATAAGCCAAAAGTTGAAGAATGAACAGGAAACAGCCAATACCGAGGGGGTTGAAGTTAGGAAGTTTAGGGAATAATTCAGTCTCCATCACCATAAAGCTCTAAAATCCCAGGTTGCACCTGTTGGCTGTAAGAAAGGTAGATATTTTGAGAGATGGTTTAACATCTTTAAATCCATAGAAAATAGTCAAGCGTGTTATAGCAGCTCTCTTGGTGACATTTTTGCCACATGTGAATGTTGTGTGCTTGGCTAAAATGTGGTCCTCAGCTGTTATTTAAAAGTCAAGTTTTTGCCTTTCTGTGGAGTGGCCTGCAGTTGTGGGGTGAGTGGCCATCTGGTAGACTTTGCAAGCCGGATGCTGAAAAGGCCAAGTGGGAATGACTTTTGATCTGTTGGATAAGAATTTTCCCAGGAAGATGGAGCCAGGAAGAAAGGTACGCCATGCAGAGAAAAGAGCATGCTCAAAGCTCCAGATAACGGAAGAACATGGCGTGATGAGAGACTTAAAAGTTTGGTGTCACCGGGAGGATGATGTGGGCTGTGAGGCTGAAGAAATGCATGAGGGCCAGGTTGCAAAAAGTTACCTGGGCCGCACTGAAGACATTGAACTTAAATCTTGTGAACAAGTCAGAGCCAATGGCAATTTTTTAAAAATTTTCTTGAAATTTTATTTAAACTCCACATAATAGTGAGTCTAAAAAAGAAGAAAATTAAAAATAGAAGAACTGCAAATGGATTGTTCACATTTTTATTCAATTATTCAGCTAGCATCTCGAGTTTAGCAATGATTCCATCAAAGTGGCAAACTCTTACTTTGTTAATTTTGAGAAGGCATTGAGGAATTCCTGTGACTCTTTCCTGAGCAAAATTTCTAGCCTCTTGGGAAGAGCTCCTAACTCAGCATCATGTTATCATGGTTTTATCAGTAGCCAGGATGGTCTCTCTGGTTTCTCTTGTTGTTGTTGTTGTTATTGACGTATAGTTGACATATAATGTTACTTTAGTTTCAGGTGTACAACATAGTGATTCAAATGTCCATGATGCCGGGGCACCTGGGTGGCTCAGTGGTTAAGCCTCTGCCTTCGGCTCAGGTCATGATCTCAGGGGCCTGGGATCGAGTCCCGCATCGGGCTCTCTGCTCTGCAGGGAGCCTGCTTCCTCCTCTCTCTCTCTTTGCCTGCCTCTCTGCCCACTTGTGATCTCTCTCTGTCAAATAAATAAAATCTTAAAAAAAAAAATGTCCATGATGCCATGCTCACCGCACGTGTAGCTACCATCTGTCATCACACAGCGCTATTACCATACCATGAGCTATATTTCCTATGCTGTACCTTTTATTCCCATGATTTCTTTATCCCATAACTGGAAGCCTGTATCTTCAACTCCCCTTCACCCATTTTGCCCATCCCTCATTCAGTCTCCCCCAGTGGCAATTTTTGAATTCGTGCTGCTTAAAATTCAATAATAATGTTTGGAGGGAAGATAGAAGGAGCAAAGATGTTATTGTAACATCCTGGTGACGAGATGTCGAGAGCCCAGTTCACTGGCTACCAGAAGAGAGGTCAGGGATATTTCTGAAGCAGAAACCACCATTTGGTGGGAAAAGACAACAGAGGAGATGGCTGTGACACTGAGGTGTTGGGGGCAGGGGAGATGATGAGGCCATGAAAAGGAGATGTGGGAGAGTCACTTGGCTTCCACTGGAGTGAGTTCCTCCCTCATCTGTGCTTTTCCAACACAGACCTTCTCTGCAACAAACATCGGCCTGCTGTTTGCCTCTCTTGGCTGACTGGGAGCTCCTCAAGGGCAAAAATGCTTTATTTATCACTGGATCTCCAGCACAGCTGACAAGGCATATTTGAGCAGTTCAGTAAATAGTATCCATGATTATTACTCGGCTTTCAAGAGTTGTGCTTTCGTGAATGCATGGATGGCACACTTTTGATAGTATAATGGTGAGTTCTGAAGGCTCCAGAGAGAACGATGGGAAGTTGATTGAGAGGAATGGCTTTGACTCTTTAGGTGAATTTATTTCAAGGAGAAGAGAAGTGACGGCTCCTAAGGGAAGAAGAAATGTAATATGTGAGGCACACAATAGCTGACCTAGTTTGGTCCCATTGCTGGAAGGCAGCCATGGGAAAGTTTGAAAGCAAGAATAACACTGGAAACAAGTTCTGAAAATCCAGCTAACTCGACTGGGTCATCCTCAGTCCTGGACAGAGAACCTTTGCATGAAGAACACACAACTTCCTCAGATATTACAGAAATTTCAGAATGAACCTCAGCCATGCTTTTCTCCATACATCCTTTTTTTGTTAGACCCATTTCCTTTAGTTAGAGAATGCCACTGAATGTAAGCCTTGAATATAACTTTAATGAAAATGTTAATTTGGTTTGCTGAGGGTTTTTACATTCCTTTAATGGTTGAACAATGTCTTCTCCTAATGATCAAACTCAATTATTTGGTTAAACTATTATTTGCATAAGTTTTTTTTTTTTTTGAAGCAATGCTAAAGCACATAAACAGAATTCTTAGTTGAAAATTCAGCAGTTGTGTTTCAGGCATTTTATTTCCTGAATATTTTTACTTATTTGCAATGAGTGAAGCACAGCATAAAAGCCATTAACAATTTTAATTAAGGATGATGTTTTTCTAATAATCCAAATGCTGAGTGTTGGGCTTTATTTTCTTCTCTTGGTTGCTTTGTTTCTATTAAGTATTTTATGAACTTGAGATTTGAGAGGTAAAATGCTTTATGTGGTTTTACTCTTCTAAGATAGTTTTGTGTGTCAGTCATGATCTTAACATTTTATCAGCTTTATTCCTTTTTTAAAAAAATATGACTGTGGCTATGTTTATTTCTGGGTTGCCATTCAACTCCATTTAAGCATCTTCAATAGGTTTAATATTGGATGCCCCATGAAAAGATATTTTATATCTTAAAATTCTAGAGTTGGAGGATATAGGTGGGTAAGGAATAACAAGGGATCGCCAAGAACTTAACTATTTGAGAAAATAAGATTATCCTCTCCACCTTGTATTATCAAATCAACTCATGGACCATTAGAGATAGGCAGTCATCTTAAGGAGAACAAATGCCCCCATGGACTTCATTGAGAGAACAGGAGTGATAGACAGCACATATTTACTGAGATCTATAAGAAAGAAAAAGTGGCGAGTAATGAAAGTTTAGATGAAAAGAAAGGCTGGGAGCTGAACGTTGGCACTGATTCTTTAACACCATGCTAAGAAAGGAGTTCCTGTCCCTGCCTACTAAAAAGAGTTCCTCTTGACAGACAAAATTCTCCCATGGAGACGGATGCAGTCAGACAGGTGCTTTCAGGATCTTGTGTCATAAAATATTTAAATCATTCAATTCTCCTTGCTTTGAGTTCATGCTGAAGAAAGCTTTGATTAAAATATAGCTTTCCCTATAGTTTCTCTTTAAGAAGAAAAAAAAAATTCAAGGTAGGCTGATACGAACAATCATAGATTAAGAATTATATATACCTCAATCTCTTATAAATTTAGTTCATGTAAATCAGGTACTCAAGTCCGGCACTGATAAGAGGGTTTCTAGACTTGCACAGTGAGAAGCCAGACCCTGATCCAGAGTGAATGCCCCTAGGGAACACACCAGCCTACCTCTTGTAGGGATAGACCAATCTTATTCCCCACTATTGGGCAGAATTTCTACAGATCTTCCATAGGACCTGTCCTGACCAAACTGTACGTTACAGCTGCAGAAATGAAAGCCCAGACTACAGAGGTGACTTGACAAATGTCACAAGCAAATTGGACCTCTGGCCGGGTATCTGTTCCTTCCATTACATGGTAAGGCCTGAGAATATAGCATAATCCCCAGAGAACTGAGGAACAACTCAACAAATCTTATCTAATTCATAGGGGGAAACAAAAGTCCTGGTTTGGTAGTCAAATCCCCACTCTGCTGCCTCAATGATTGATGGGTCTCCATATCATTTAGTGCCCTCTGTATTCTTTTTCTTGTTTCCAATGGAGTAAGGTTCTGGAAAATTCCCTCTCCATCTTTCAAGACCCACCCCATCTGTAATTTCCAATTTCAAAGCCTTCCAATGTCTCTAGGACTAATCCAGTAGTATTATTAGTTTACTCCCTCTCTAGCCCCATTCATATCACTAGTATGTGCATATCACATGCTATTACATGTCTACATACTATCTTATTGCCTCAGAAGACGTGACCTTCTCTAGGAGAGTAACGACAGTGTGTCTCTGCATACCAGAACTCGTCACCGTGTCCACCACTTCGTGTTGTTACAGTGAAGGAAGAGATGGATCGGGAGAAAGAGGGAAAGGTGGGAGGGCAGGAGAGAGGAAAGACACTTGAGTGCAACTTCCACAGGGAGACGCTTCTGTTTACTCGACAGCAGTTACTGAGATCACATGAGAAGAGGAAGGGGCAGAACATGGAAGCAGAGTCCACATAACGCAGCTCAAAATAGCTTTAATTTTCAAGGCTGGTTTGGAAGATGCCCCCCATCCCCCGTTATTTTCTCTTCCTATTAGCTTATGCAATGCAAATACAGTGATAAATTATTTGAATTTTCCTTCACATTCTGCAGTGGATTTGAATAGTAATATCCTCAGAATATTGGAGGCACCGGGGAGGACTTTTTGCTCCTGGTTACCCAGATACTAATAAATACCTCTCGTTTCTCCAGAGTGACGTGATGTCAAAGCTGAAGGGTAGTCGGTTCCAGGGCTAACCAAGGTGCTGCATCGGTTGAACAGATGGAAAAGAATCAAAGCGTGTGCTTGAAAAGAGGTCCTGATGACATTCAGTGTCAGAGACAACAGTGGATGTTAATCCAGCAGAGCTAATTCTATAGTGGGGAGTGAAATATTATTTAATCAGCAGTGCTTCATACATAATTCAATTAACTGCCTTCACTCATCAGTATTAACGAGAACGGGAGCCCGGATTAATGTACAAGAGCCTCATAAAGGAGCTCCCAGCCTACCTAAGGGCTGCCAAAACTTAATAAAGTCCTGCCAATCAAATGCTGGTATCTGGACCCAGTGCATCAGTGCACTGATATTACAAATTATCCCAAGCACTTCTCATTGTTTCCTAATTCTCTAATTATGCTGATCTCTGCACTAAAATGTTTAATTAGTGTACGGGGGGAAACGAGTAAGATCGCCTGCCGCTTCCTTGACTGTCGGTATTTAGTGTCGAGTAAACAAAATCGAATTTTATTGCAAATAATTTAAAATGGCAAGTCTGCTTTTTTTCTGTCTGTAAATCTCAGTAATTGAATAGGAGACAGCAAGTGGGGTTTTAACAAACAAAAAGGCTGCTTCTGTCTTGAGAGGACCTGGAGGACATCCTGGGTACACCTTTGCCCACTACCTGGACATCTTTTAGTTCAGCTTCTCAATGTCAGGAGCCTTAATTTTGTCCCGTTGTCCTCTGAGTCAGATATTGGAGAAGAAAGGATACTAACGAATGAGTAATGAGGGCTACTTGCAAGAACTAAGAGATTATCGGTCCTCTGGATTTTTCGAGATGAGTGAATACCAGCCTGCATGTTATGGTCCAGTTTCCATTCTGGAGAATTGGTAAAGGGCTGTGCCTGATGTGTTTTAAGATCATGCCTGAAATTAGAGAATGAGTGGCAAGCAGTCCAGCCTTTAGGACGTTCGTTTAATTTATAAGTTATGTGCACTGGCTGTGTATTGGGAACTGGGCCAGGCTGTAGGTATATAGAGGGAAAAGATAGTTCCAGGTCTTAAAAAAAAAAAAAAAAAAAAAAAAAAAGCATAGTTCAACTGAAAAAAAAACAAACAGATAAACAGGCAGAGAAAAATAATGAGGAGGACAATACTTGTAATGGTGATGATAGTTCCAACTGTTTAGCCATTAGCTTATTATCAGCCCATTATATATTTTATTTTTACTTAATCCTCACAATCCTATAAGAGAGTTATTGAGATAAATTTTTTTTTTTTTTTACAAAGAGTAAAAATGAGAGAGAATGTTCGCCTCGGAGGGAGGAGGCAGAAAACAGTGTTGAAAAGTCTATGACTGCATCTGAAACATTCACAGATTGCTAGAAAGCAGACCTTGAATAATATGACCCAGTGCCAACATTCATGAAACCTGAGTGGTAGAGACATGGAGGTTTAACTTCCCTGTACATTTGAAATGTTTTATAATAACAACTCCTAAGTTGCAGGAAGTGAGGTCAGGTCTGAGACAGAGGATCTCATGGTAGGACAAGAGGGGAGAGAGAGCCAGAGTGGTGACCAAACCGTGGGATTCATGGAAGGTTTTCCAAAGACATTGGGGGTGCCTGCTATCAAAAAGCCTTTTTTGAGCACCTGTTCATTCCTGGCATTGTATGAGATGCCCAAGAAGGAAAATGAAATGACCCAGACCTTATCTGTTCACAATATAGTGTTGGTGAGTAAGTAAATACAGTAGAACACTGTGTGCAAATGGTGTTGAGCATGAAATGCATCTGAAGGATAAATGCATCTTAGAATGGGGTGGCATCGAAACCTGTGGTTGGCCATTGAGAGGCCTAAAATACTGATACTATCGAAGCCTCAAAACTCCTGTAGTTAAGTAGGAAAGAATTGCAGGGGGATGATAATGAGACCGCATTCTTCAGATGCCTGGCTCTGCACTATATATTTTTTCATATCTTTTGTTCTCCATTAATGCTCTTAGAAAATCCATTTCACGAAGTGAAAATGCCACGTTATTATAAGTGAAACCTGAGGTTTTTAGTAAACCTGTTGTCCAAGTTTACACCTTTAAGCCAACTAAGGCACAGAGTCTGCGTAACTTGCCCAAGGGCACACAGCTTTTAAATGGCGGAAGGTACATCACACCGTAGCCATCTCTACACCTGCTCATAAAGGAACAGACTCTCCTCCCCCTTTGGGGGGGTTCTGCCATTGTTGGAGCAGATACTGAGGCCATCTGTGAGGCAGGTGGTTCTCCTGACTTGGCCACATTTCCGTGGAAAAGCAGCTGGATGTTGGCAGCCGGCTTGAGCTTCTAACAAAGGGCACAAGGTGCTTCCCTACCCACAGCTCCATGTCCTAGAGGGCATTTCAGCCAGTTCAGTGCGGCCAGGTGAGAAAGAGGGAGTCCAAAGTACCAAAAGAAGAGCTGGTCCCTTTCCAAAGGGCAGGCATGTTAACCGAGAAAATATAAATGGAATCAGGTTGATGAAATTAGTGCAAAAAGCAAGCGAATCTGAAAAGGCTCAACACTGGATGAACAATAAACATTATCCCCGGGATATCAAGAAGGTAGTTGTTTGGATTTGGAATTACTCCATCTTCTTACTTTCTCCCTTAAATCTCCTACTTACTCTATGGTTATTTCATGAGTTTTCCCAACTGCCTCTCGTAGAACTCAGACCAGTTATATTATCAGTTAGACAAAACTCCTCTTCTAGATATTTAGAAAGAAACATTTCCTAAGCAAAAATTGGGTTTGGATATTATCTATAACTTTTGTCAATATGAAAGCCCATCTGTTACTTCCAGTTCCAAAGCCTTCTCAACGTCTCAAAGTAGGATTAGTCGCTTTGCTTAATACTAGTGCAAGATAAGAGAAACAAAACTGGTGCGTGGACCAGAGCTTATAACATGGTCATACCGTGTCCACTAGCATTCATAAAGTGGAGATCATGAATATTGGAGGCTTGCATGATGACGTTACAGGGCATTTGGTCCTAGAAGGACAACCCTAGAAGGAGAACAGATAGGCATTCTCCTTCTCTCCCTTCCAAAAACATTTAGCTTATTATGTGTTATGGAGCAAAGATGTGCAAAATATAGCATATGTCCTTGAAAAGCTGGATGTAGGAGAGACAAGATGTAAACAGATCACTGTTGGCTAAGATGTAGGACTCTGGAGACAGACTAATTGGTTTCAGATCCAGTCCCATCAGTTACTAGGTAGGTTTGGGCACTTAGACCAAGGTGAGTCCCGGGTTGGGTGATCTTGGGCACGATACATAACTTATCAGTCCCTCTGTAAAATGGGCACACTAGGACTTTAAAGGTAACCAGCATGTAATAAATGTGGCTTGGAGAAATGATGGAGACGAAGGGAGAGAGAATAGTGGCAGGAAATAGGTTAGGGAACCACTGCAGAAATTGCAGAGAAAGATTGAGTTGGAAACGACAGTCTTGTTATTCACCATGTGGTCTGTAGATCAGCATCATTTGACAGTTTGTAAGAAACAGATTCTGACTCCATAGGTGCAGGCTGGGGACTGAGATGGTGCATTTCTCAAAAGTTCCTCAGTGATGCCAATGCTGCTGGCCTGCAGACCATATGAAGTCTAGAAGGAACTTCACTGTCCGGTAAGGTAGGAGCCAGCCAAGGGTGGCTCTAGAGCCCTTGGCACGAGTTGAGATGTGTTATCGTTGTCAAAGGCACCGGATTTCAAAGACTTCAGAAAAAAAAGATGAACTGGCTCCTTTATATTTTTATTGATTATGTGTTGAAATAGAAATACTTTGGACATCCTGGATCAAATAAAATGTTATTAAAAACGAATTTCATCTGTCACTTTTAATTTTTTTTTTCAGTATGCTCCCTAAGAAATTTTGAATTTTATATGTGGTTCCCATTGTATTTCTATTGGGCAGTGCTGCTCGAGAACATTTTACTGACAGATTTTCCTGGAACATGGGCATCTCCTTAAGCATTTTCCCTAGGAGCTGACTTTACTAGGAAGGTAGACATGAAGAATATATACTCCTGAGTAAGAGTAAGGGGCCCGATATTTTGTAGCATAACTTTCATGGTCTCATTTCTTATTACTATGGTGTTGCTATTTATTGCAGAATAGTTTTGGAAGATTGAAACAGAAAACCTAAAATTAAATCACCCACAAACCCACTGCATCAAAGCAATCACTGCTCACACTCTGTTTTATATTTGTTCAATATTTTTATGCACTTTAATATACTTTTTAATCTTTTATAAGAACCTTTCTTCAGGGATGCCTGGGTGGCTCAGTGGGTTAAAGCCTCTGCCTTCAGCTCAGGTCATGATCCCAGGGTCCTGGGATGGAGCCCCTCATCAGGCTCTCTGCTTAGCAGGGGGCGTGCTTCCCTCCCTCTCTCTCTGCCTTCCTCTCTGCCTACTTATGATCTCTGTCTGTCAAATAAATAAATAAAATCTTAAAAAAAAGAATCTTTCTTCACTAGCACTCTGGAAACCATCCTTTCTCAGTTTCCTCCTCACTTTACCAGTTAGGTGGCTACTTTTCATTTTCTCTCCTCATTTCTCTTCATCCGCCCCACCTGCTGGACTTCCATGTTTAGAATGTTTCTTGGAGTTAATGTATCTATAACCCAGCTCCTGATTCTTGATTTCTGTCTCTTACCTAGACTTTCTTGTGTGTGTGTGTGTTTATGGGCACACATGTGCATCTGTGTGGTTGCCCTAATGTTTGCAAAATACATTTATAATTAATTCAAGTCTACTTTCAAATAACAAACACTAAACCACTTCATGGGTAATGCAAGTACCTCACAGTATTCCCTATTCCCCCCCCATCCCTCATAACACGTCTGTCATTGACCATTTCATTTACTCATAGGTCATAATCACTAAATACGATTGCTAGTATTACTGTGACCAAGTTGTTATTTCTTAAGATGATTAAGGATAAGAAAACTAAAAGATCTTGGTTTATCTTCATACATTCCTCTCTGACACTTTTCCTTTCTTTAGGTAGTTTTTCTAACCTATATCATTTTCCTTTTTCTAAAGAACTTTTTTTTTTTTAAAGATTTTATTTATTTATTTGACAGAGAGATCACAACTGGGCAGAAAGGCAGGCAGAGAGAGGAAGGGTAGCAGGCTCCCTGCTGAGCAGAGAGCCCAATGCAGGGCTCGATCCCAGGACCCTGGGATCATGAACCGAGCCGAAGGCAGAGGCTTTAACCCACTGAGCCACCCAGGCGCCCCAAGAATTTCTTTTAATACTGTTTGCAAGGCAGATCTGCAAACAACAAATTCCCTCGAGTTTTGTTTTCCTTTTGAATTTACATTTTTAGGTATTTGTGCTTTACTCTTTTCCTTTCTTAGTTGGCTTGGTGAATAGTTAATCTATTTTTGTATTTTTATTGTTGCTGTACCTTTTTAAAGACTTATTTATTTATTTATTTATTTGAGTGAGGGGAGGGAGCAAGAGGTAGGGAGGGGCCAGAGGGAGAGAGAGATTCTCAAGCAGACCCCATGCTGAGTGTGGAGCCCGACTCAGCTTGATCTCATGACCCTGAGATCAAGATCTGAGCAGAAACGGACTCAGGCACTCAACTGACTGAGCCACCCAGGTGCTCCGCTGTATCTTTTCTCCATAGAACAAATCCTCAGATTTGGTCCTTAATCTGTAGTTTTTCTGTGGGAGATTCTCAATAAATATTTGTTGAATGGACTTCTTATTAAATCTTTTCATGCTCTCTCTCTCTCTTTCTCTGTTTTTTTTTTTTGCTCTTTCCATATCTTCTGAAGTTATGATTTACCCATCAAATTTTCTAAACTTTTATCTAAGTGGACCTTAAGATATCCTTCATAGGTCGAGTATGTAATATTTCAGTCATTTTACTGATAATCTTTAATGAACTTAATTTCCTTTTGACATAAAAACTGGTAGAGGGATTTAATTCTGAATAGCTATTATTGTTTCTGCTTCAACTAGTTACACATTAAAATATATATTTAAATATATAAAATACATATATGTTGGAGGTATTTGTAGCCTAAAAACATACAGTAAATTTTTGTAAACTTTCCATGAGTACTAAAATAGAAGATATTTGCAGAGTGTAGAATTATACACACACACAGAAACACATACATTTATTAGATCAGCTTTTTAAATTATATTATCTATGTGCTCCATTTTCTTCTTTGGTTTGGTTTTTTTTTATCAGTCAAAAACTAAGAAAGAAATATGAAATTCTCCTCTACTACATTGTTTCCTTAACTTTCTCCTAAAATTTTCTGGCATTCTATGTCATTTTGCTTTAGGTATTTCAGCGCAGTATTATGCTGTACATAGAAGTTCAAAACAGTCATGGTTCTAATTCTGACTTTAGGCATGAAATTATCTCCTATTTTCATTTTAATGCTTTTTGTCTTAAATCCAACTGGGCTTGCTTTTCATATTGTGACACTGACTTTCTTTTTTTTTTTTAATAAATTTTATTTTTTTGAAACATATAATATACTTTTATCCCCAGAGGTACATGTCTGTGAATTGCCAGGTTTACACATTTCACAGCACTCACCATAGCACACACCCTCCCCAATGTCCATAACCCCAGCCCCCCTCTCCCAACCCCCCTCCCCCCAGCAACCCTCAGTTTGTTTTGTGAGATTAAGAGTCACTTATGGTTTGTCTCCCTCCCAATCCCATCTTGTTTCATTTACTCTTCTCCTACCCCCTTAACCCCTCATGTTGCATCTCCTCTCCCTCATATCAGGGAGATCATATGATAATTGTCTTTCTCCGATTGATTTATTTCGCTAAGCATGATACCCTCTAGTTCCATCCACGTCGTTGCAAATGGCAAGATTTCATTTCTTTTGATGGCTGCATAGTATTCCATTGTGTATATATACCACATCTTCTTTATCCATTCGTCTGTTGATGGACATCTAGGTTCTTTCCATAATTTGGCTATTGTAGACATTGCTGCTATAAACATTCGGTTGCACGTGCCCCTTCAGATCACTACGTTTGTATCTTTAGGGTAAATACCCAATAGTGCAATTGCTGGGTCATAGGGTAGTTCTATTTTCAACATTTTGAGGAACCTCCATGCTGTTTTCCAGAGTGATTGCACCAGCTTGCATTCCCACCAACAGTGTAGGAGGGTTCCCCTTTCTCCACATCCTCGCCAGCATCTGTCATTTCCCGACTTGTTAATTTTAGCCATTCTGACTGGTGTGAGGTGATATCTCATTGTGGTTTTGATTTGTATTTCCCTGATGCCGAGTGATATGGAGCACTTTTTCACGTGTCTGTTGGCCATCTGGATGTCTTCTTTGCAGAAATGTCTGTTCATTTCCTCTGCCCATTTCTTGATTGGATTATTTGTTCTTTGGGTGTTGAGTTTGCTAAGTTCTTTATAGATTTTGGACACTAGCCCTTTATCTGATATGTCATTTGCAAATATCTTCTCCCATTCTGTCAGTTGTCTTTTGGTTTTGTTAACTGTTTCCTTTGCTGTGCAAAAGCTTTTGATCTTGATAAAATCCCAATAGTTCATTTTTGCCCTTGCTTCCCTTGCCTTTGGTGATGTTCCTAGGAAGATGTTGCTGCGGCTGAGGTCGAAGAGGTTGCTGCCCGTTTCTCCTCAAGGATTTTGATGGATTCCTTTCTCACATTGAGATCCTTCATCCATTTTGAGTCTATTTTCCTGTGTGGTGTAAGGAAATGATCCAATTTCATTTTTCTGCATGTGGCTGTCCAATTTTCCCAACACCATTTATTGAAGAGGCTGTCTTTTTTCCATTGGACATTCTTTCCTGCTTTGTCGAAGATTAGTTGACCATAGAGTTGACGGTCTGTTTCTGGGCTCTCTATTCTGTTCCATTGATCTACATGTCTGTTTTTGTGCCAGTACCATACTGTCTTGATGATGATAGCTTTATAATAGAGCTTGAAGTCCGGGATTGTGATGCCACCAACTTTGGCTTTCTTTTTCAATATTGCTTTGGCTATTCAAGGTCTTTTCTGTTTCCATATAAATTTTAGGATTATTTGTTCCATTTCTTTGAAAAAAATGGATGGTACTTTGATAGGAATTGCATTAAATGTGTAGATTGCTTTAGGTAGCATAGACATTTTCACAGTATTTATTCTTCCAATCCAGGAACATGGAACATTTTTCCATTTCTTTGTGTCTTCCTCAATTTCTTTCATGAGTACTTTATAGTTTTCTGAGTATAGATTCTTAGCCTCTTTGGTTAGGTTTATTCCTAGATATCTTATAGTTTTGGGTGCAATTGTAAATGGGATTGACTTCTTAATTTCTGTTTCTTCTGTCTTGTTGTTGGTGTAGAGAAATGCAACTGATTTCTGTGCATTGATTTTATATCCTGACACTTTACTGAATTCCTGTACAAGTTCAAGCAGTTTTGGAGTGGAGTCTTTTGGGTTTTCCACATATAGTATCATATCATCTGTGAAGAGTGATAGTTTGACTTCTTCTTTGCCAATATGGATGCCTTTAATTTCCTTTTGTTGTCTGATTGCTGAGGCTAGGACTTCTAGTACTATGTTGAATAGCAGTGGTGATAACGGACATCCCTGCCGTGTTCCTGACCTTAGCGGAAAAGCTTTCAGTTTTTCTCCATTGAGAATGATATTTGCGGTGGGTTTTTCATAGATGGCTTTGATAATATTGAGGTATGTGCCCTCTATCCCTACACTTTGAAGAGTTTTGATCAGGAAGGGATGCTGTACTTTGTCAAATGCTTTTTCAGCATCTATGGAGAGTATCATATGGTTCTTGTTCTTTCTTTTATTAATGTGTTGTATCACATTGATTGATTTGCGGATGTTGAACCAACCTTGTAGCCCTGGAATAAATCCCACTTGGTCGTGGTGAATCATCCTTTTAATGTACTGTTGAATCCTATTGGCTAGTATTTTGGCGAGAATTTTTGCATCTGTGTTCATCAAGGATATTGGTCTGTAGTTCTCTTTTTTGATGGGATCCTTGTCTGGTTTTGGGATCAAGGTGATGCTGGCCTCATAAAATGAGTTTGGAAGTTTTCCTTCCATTTCTATTTTTTGGAACAGTTTCAGGAGAATAGGAATTAGTTCTTCTTTAAATGTTTGGTAGAATTCCCCCGGGAAGCCATCTGGCCCTGGGCTTTTGTTTGTTTGGAGATTTTTGATGACTGTTTCAATCTCCTTACTGGTTATGGGTCTGTTCAGGCTTTCTATTTCTTCCTGGTTCAGTTTTGGTAGTTTATATGTCTCTAGGAATGCATCCATTTCTTCCAGATTGTCAAATTTGTTGGCGTAGAGTTGCTCATAGTATGTTCTTATAATTGTCTGTATTTCTTTGGTGTTCGTTGTGATCTCTCCTCTTTCATTCATGATTTTATTTATTTGGGTCCTTTCTCTTTTCTTTTTGAGAAGTCTGGCCAGGGGTTTATCGATCTTATTAATTCTTTCAAAGAACCAGCTCCTAGTTTCGTTGATTTGTTCTATTGTTTTTTTGGTTTCTATTTCATTGGTTTCTGCTCTGATCTTTATGATTTCTCTTCTCCTGCTGGGTTTAGGGTTTCTTTCTTGTTCTTTCTCCAGCTCCTTTAGGTGTCGGGTTAGGTTGTGTACCTGAGACCTTTCTTGTTTCTTGAGAAAGGCTTGTACCGCTATATATTTTCCTCTCAGGACTGCCTTTGTTGTGTCCCACGACATTGACTTTCTTTTTGTTTGCCTTTTGCTTTGTGTATTTGTGTCCATCATGTTATTCCTTAAAATTGTATAAATTATCATAGATGTGTGGATGTGCATTTTTTGGTGAAATCTTGCCATTGAATGGACCTAGAAGCCACTAAGGTTGAGAAGTACTAGAATAAAATAATTTGGGGGAAAACTAACTAAAGGGCAACAGCTGTGAGAGTCATTTCAATCACAGTCAATGCTCATATAGAGACGTTAGGTTGGGAATGTTTGCCAAGGAGAACAGAAGTCAAGGCTCAAAGTGGGTGAGGAAATTCTACCACCCTGTTATGTGGCAAACTTCTCCTCCCTCTCTGAGCTCTAGACTTTATACACAGTGGGCTCTTTCTGCTTTTGTT
Organism: Enhydra lutris kenyoni; assembly: GCF_002288905.1. Taxonomy (NCBI): domain Eukaryota; kingdom Metazoa; phylum Chordata; class Mammalia; order Carnivora; family Mustelidae; genus Enhydra; species Enhydra lutris. The sequence goes on from NW_019154110.1 coordinate 20,064,798, forward strand.
GTAATGGATTTTGTGTCCTCTCTCCCTATCAGTCCACTTTCTTTCTGCTGTAGATGAGATTTTGCATCACCTAAACATACCCTCCTTTTCTTACTTGTTCACCATATTCTAGCCACAAAGCTCCTGTAATAATTGTAGTACACAATAACCTAGGAGAACACAGCAGCACCTGTGCCCCTGAAAATTGTCCTCCTACAAAATGTTCTTTTGACCTGACAGAAAAACCATGAGCCACCCAGACAGTGAATGTGCAGCTAAATGTTCTTGATGTGTTGGCATACCTTTAAAATGTGTGTGTGTGTGTGTGTGTGTGTGTGTGTGTGTGTGTGTGTACTCAATCCTTGAACAACATGGAAGTTAGGGGTGCAAATCCTTCCTAAATCTGCAGATAACTTTTGACTCCCCCAAAACATATCGAATAGCCTACTGTTGACCAGAAGCTTTACCAATGACCTAAATACCTGATTAATACATATGTTGTAGGTTTTGTATATAGTATATAAAACCAGCATATATGTTTTATATGGTGCATTCTTACAATAAAGTAATCTAGAGAAAAGGAAATGCTTTTTAAGAAAATCATAAGGAAGAAAAAAATATGCACTACTTGTATTATCTAAAAGAAAATCCATGCATAAGTGGAGCCACACAATTCAACAACAGTGTTGTTCATGTGTCAACTATGTCAACTGTGTGTGTGTGAGACACACACACGTGCACACATGCACACGCACACATATATCTTCAGTTATGAAGGTGTGAATGGATAACCAGTAGTCGCATTGGCTTCTGGTTCCATTGTGCAGTTAACTAGACCTTCTTGTTGCCGGAGCTTTGCTGAAATTTTATCTAATGATAGTATTCTTTTCATGCTTGATGTGCAGCCACAGGCAGTGTCTTATTTTGTTTCGCCTTTGCATAAGATTTTAAATCAATAAAAAGTAAACACATAAGAGGCAACATACGTAGTCTTCTGGCCAAACAAAAACAAAAAAACAACCAAACCAACAAAAAAACCCAAACTAGAGGAACCGGACCCAGGAAAACAAATAAGACCTGCCATCCATTTTCAGAGTTATTTAAGCAGAGTAGATTATAGCAGATTCAAGAGACAGAGAAGAGGCACTCTAGGTGCAGATAATTTATTGAGATTTCTATGGTACTCTTGATATTGCACACTAAAGTGGAAGAAATCAGTCAAACAAATCAGGAAGCCTGATGTGAGAGAGATTGTGTACATTAATCCCCAATTTGTTTCAAGGAGAGAAAGAAAAGTTATTCATGATGGCAGAAAGCACTCTCTGTTATGAATGTCCTAGATAGGCATATAGCTTGAAAAGTGTTCAGGTTTCCTGATGCCCAGAAAGCTGACAGGGAACATTAAAAGATGAGTCATCTGGACAGAGTTAGTTTCATGGTGGATAAATGACATACTCCATTAAGGGTGACCAGATATAAAACACGGAAGAGTTTGGAATCCAGAAAATAGAACAAAATATATCATTTCCTATGGCAAAATTGAAAGCCGACTCTGAGATGTGAAACCAGATTAGGCTAGAGATAAAAAGCAATATTACTGGGGTAAAAAAAAAAAAAAGTTAAAAAAATCCAAAACAACTGAATATTTTGAGCTAAAATACCTTCATGAAGTTGACATCTAATCAGATCCTATGGGAGACAGTGTTCTCAACTCTCTGCTTCCTATGGTTAATTTCATCCTTATCAAATAGTTATTTATCATCTATTGTGAGCTAGACCACAAGGACACGAAGATGAGTATTACAAAGTGCTTCCCTCGGTGAGTTCCCTGTCTTCTGGAAAAGACAGAGATGTGGGCGCATATACTAAAAATACCTAAAGTTTGTGATGTAATTGATTGGGGAGAAGTTGTGGTGTCTGCACAGCCTTGAGTCAAGAGTAGGACTTTAACTGTGGAGAAAGGGAGAAAGAATATTCCAAACAGGAAAAGAGATGAAAGGACACAGTGAGTCTTGAGTACCAGGTGTAGCTCGGAAAAGCCTTTGCAGTTATAAATCAGTACAAGCCAAGCGTGAACATAGAGCTGGAGTCTCTTTTAGTATTTTCTCTTTTCAGTGCTTTATCCTTGAAGGTTCAAATGAATCTGGCATTATGTTTCTTTCTCTGGATACATTTAACTCATAGATGCAAAATGCTCTATAACATTGGACAGAATGTAACTGAATGCATGGAGAGACCCTGATTGCCTAATTTCAGTCCACCAATAAACTGAGCACATTGTTGTTGGTAATGATGATGAGACTCTTTTCTACTTTCCTGCCTCCAAGGCCACCCCAATTAAATTTTCAGGGGAGGTTTGTACACAATGGATGTGCTGGCAGATATTAGATACCAGGATAAGCACGCACTGAGAGACGCAGTGTCTCTACGATTTTTGCATCATTTTTTTCCTCAATGTGTACCTAGCCACCATAGTTCTAAGTGTTGGAAGTAAGAGAGAGGAAAAGTTCAAAGGAATTTTATAGCCTGATGGTGAATGAGAACTTAAAATTTCATGATTGGGACTCTATCTTTACCTCTGGTAAAGGCTGAGTAACAATATTCCAAGCATGCTTTATGTTCTTCATACCTTTACATATTACGTTCTCCTTACCTATGCAATGGGTTAGGGAGAAGAGACAATAAGTAAATTCAGTTGATTTTTCTGCATCCAGCCCATTTTTTCTTAACATTTAAATGAGTTCGTTCATCTTAACAGATCTATCCCCAGTGGCCAGACCGATGTCAGTATTTTTTTTTAAGATTTTATTTATTTATTTATTTATTTGTCAGAGAGAGAGAGGGAGAGAGAGAGCACAAGCAGGCAGAGGCACAGCGAGAAGCAGACTCCCTGCCAAGCAAGGAGCCTGATGAGGGACTCAATCCCAGGACCCTGGGATCATGACCTGAGCTGAAGGCAGCAGCTTAACTGCCTGAGCCACCCAGGCATCCCCCAATGTCAGTATTGATAAGATTTGCTACTTTCATTATTTAATAGACATATCAGCAACAGAAAGAAAAGGAAAAAAAAAAAAAGACTAAATACCTTCCTGGGGCAGGCAGAAGCAAATATCCACTTTCATCAGTAATCCCATGCAGATGTAGACTTTTAAAATCTTGAGATATAATGTATGTGTAGTAAAATGTACATACCTGAACTCTAAAGCTCAGTGAGTTTTGACAAGTGTGAATACCTGTATGACACGCCCCCATCATAAGCCATTTTTGACACTCCAGAAAGTTTCTTGGTCTACCTTCCCCATCAGTTGTGTCCCTTCCCCACCAAAAAGAGCTAGTGTTCTGATTTCTTCCATCATATTTTGGTTTTGCCCCACTTAGAATTTCGTACAGTGGAGTCATTCAGTATGTACTCTTTCCTGTTTGACTTTTTTGCTCAATATCACATTTTTGAGATTCATTCATATTGTAGCATGTCACAAGTAGTTGTTTTCCTTTGCACTTGGACAATATTTTATTGTATAACTGTGTCACGGCTTATCATTTCTCCTTTTGATCGTCATTTGGGCTATTTCCAAATGATAAATAAGAGTGCTGTGAACAGTGATGTTCAAATCTTTACATGAACATATATTTTCATTTTTCTGGAATACATACCTAAGTGTGTAAAGGCTAGATCATATGATGGCTATATGATTAACCTTTGAAGAAGCTACGAGAACCTCTAACCCAGGGATTGTACTGTTTTATACTTAACACTAGTAGTGTGTACATATTATAGTTGCTGTACCTTCTCTCCAGCATTCGGTATTGCTGGGGGTTTTTATTTTATTGATTCTATTGGGTAGGTAGTAGTAACCCACTGTATTTTTTATTTGCATTTCCCTGATGACAAATGATATTGAACACTTCCATGCATGTATTACTCACTTATTAAGCACCCTTGTGAAGTGATTGTGCAAGGCTTTCCCCCATGTTTTTAAGTTGGGTTGTTTTTGTACTATTGGGTTATTTACCTACTCTGGATACATTAATTGAATTATGTTAGTGGAATTTTGTATATTTAACCAACCTTGAATTACTGATTGAATTCCTAAACATTACATTGAATTCATTTCTAAATATTTTATATTTTAGATGATATTGTCAATGATATTTTTTATTTTCATTTTTTCAAACATTTAGTGCTATTATAGGGAACCCAATTGCTCTTTTTATATTGGTCTTATCCATAATGTTGAGAAATTCATTTTTTAGTTTGACAGATTAAAAAGTCCATTGTCAGGAATATGATTTGCAAATATTTTTTCCAATCTACTACTTGCCTATTCATTTTCTCAACAAGGTCTTTTTACCAGTAGAAGATTTTTTTATTTTGGTGAATTTTTTTCCTTTAATGATTAGTGTTTTATTGTGCACTATTAAAGAAAACTTTGCTTAATATATATGGTCAAAAAGACTTTCTGCTCTGATTTTTAGTTTAAGCTGGTCCATGGTTGGCCTTAAATTAATTTTTGTTCATGAGGTGATGTAGAAGTTGAGGTTGATTTTTCCCCATATGAATATCTAGTTGTATCAGGACCATTTGTTGAAAGGAGTTTCTATTCTTTTTTCTTTCTTTCTTTCTTTCTTTCTTTCTTCCTTTCTCTCTTTTTTCCTTTCTTTCTCTCTTTCTTCTTTTTTCCTATTGCATTACTTTGATGCCTTTGCCAAAAAAAAAAAAAAAAAAGGAAAAATCGAGTCTCCATATAAGAGTAGATCTATTTCTGGAATCTCAATTCTATTCCATTGATCTATTTGTTTATATTTATGTCAGTACCTCATGATTTTGATTATTGTAGCTTTATACTAAGCTTTGAAATTCTCCAACATTGTCCTTTCTCAGAATTTTTCTGGGTATTCTAGATTCCTTGCTTTTCTATATAAATTTGAGAATCAGCTTTTTTTTTTTTCCTACTAAAAATACAAACCCACTGGACTTTGACTAGGAATGCATTGAATCTTTAGATCTTTATGAAAAGACTTTAATAACATTGAGGCTTCCAATCCCAGAGCATGATACATCTTTCCATTTACTGAGGTCTTCTTTAATTTCTCTTGGCAGTATCTTAAGTGTCAGCATAGCACTATTCCACAGGTTCCATTAAATTTAACCCTAAGTATTTTAGCATTTGGATGATATTGTAAGTGGTATTTCTGTTTTTATTTTTCTAAATATTTATTACCAGCACATAGGAACTCAATTACTTTTTCCTGTATTGGTTTATATTTATGGTATTGATAGATGTACTTTTTTAGTTCATTGCAGATTTTTAAAATAGATTTCTTATATTTCTTATATGTACACAATCATGTCATTTGTAAATTAAGATGGCTTTATTTGTTCCTTGTAATCTGTGCTCTATTTACTTATTTTATTGCACCATCTAGGATCTTTAGTAAAGTATTTAAATAAAAGTACTGCTTATGGGGGCACCTGGGTGGCTCAGTGGGTTAAAGCCTCTGCCTTCAGCTCAGGTCATGATCTCAGGGTCCTGGGATCGAGCCCCGCATCGGACTCTCTGCTCAGCAGGGAGCCTGCTTCCTCCCCCCACCCCCACTGCCTTTCTGCCTCCTATAATCTCTGCCTGTCAAATAAATAAAATCTTTAAAAAAAAAAAAAGTACTGCTTATGGACTTTTTTAAAAAAATCCTAGAGAGTTTTTAATGTTTTATAATTAAGTGTGGCATTAGCTATAAGCTATTTAGCAGATACATTTTACTAGGTTGAAGACATAGCCTTCTATTCATAGTTTGCTGATAATTTTTCAATGATAGAGTATTGATTTTTATTTAAAATTTTTTTGTGGCAATTGAAATGATCATATGCATTTTCTATTATAATCTTTCAATGTGGCAATTATATTAATTGAATTTTCTGTATTTAACCAAACTTGAATGCCTGAAGTAAGCATCACTTAGTCATTATATATTATCTTAAAAAAATTATTACTGGGTTTTGTTTACTAATACTTTGGCAAGGATTTTTGTGTCTAGGTTCATAAGAGGTATTGGTCTACATAATAATGTCCATGTCTAGATTTAGTATCAACCATATGCTAGGCTCATAAACTTAATTAGAAAGTGGTTTCATCTCCACTATCTTCTGCAAAAGTACATATAAAACTGATATCATACATTTCTTAAAGATTTTATAGAATTTATTAGTAAAGAATTTTAGGCCTGAGTGGAAATTTTTGAATTAAAATTAAATTTTCTTAGTGGATAAAGGATTGATCACACTTCCTATTTCTTATTGTATCAATTTTGCTAAGTTTTGCTTCATGGGATTTGTTAATTTTATCTAAGTTATATAATTCACTGTCACAAAGTTGTATATAACTCACCTTTATATCTTTATAATGTCTGTACTGATTATCTCTTTTTTGAAATACAATACTGAAGATTACTCATTTCACCATCAAGAAGGCAGGAAAGGTGGAAATGAAGAGCAGACAGAACATAAAGAAAACAAACATGAAATAATGAATAGAAAATATAGAAAACAAAAACATGGCATATTTAAACTTATAAATGATAACATTAAGTGTAAATGGACTAAATCCCCCCATTTAAAACACAAAGACTGTCAGACTGGATAGAAAAACAAGTGTCAGCTATTTGCTGTTTATAAGAAAATGTTTTAAACATAAAGCACAGACAGATCAGAAGTAAAAGAATAGAGAAAAACATATCATGCAAACATTAATCATGAGAAAACCAATGTAGTTATATTAATATCTGACAAATTGGTCATCAGTCAGTAATGCATTATCAGGGATAATGAGAATTATTTTATAATGGTAATATTGACAATTCATCAAGAAGACATATATCTTTTTTTTTTTATTAACATATAATGTATTATTAGCTCCAAGGGTACAGGTATGTGAATCGCCAGGTTTACATACTTCACAGCACTCACTGTAGCACATACCTTCCCCAATGTCCATAACCCAGCCACCCTCCCCTTACCCCCCTCCCCCAGGCAACTCGCAGTTTGTTTTGTGAGATTGAGAGTAGAAAACATCTTAACTGTGTATTAATTTCATAAGAAATTTCATACCTTCTTGATGGTGAAATAAGTAATCTTCAGTATTATATTTCATCTCCTATATTGACATTTCTGTCATGCTTCTTTGTGTTTTATTTACTTGTTGAGCTGTACATTATAATATGCATGTTTAACTTATTACTGTTTAAATATCAAAAAACTTCAAAATATATCACAAAATATAAACTTCAAAAATATCAGTTACCAGGGCACCTGTGTGGCTCAGTGGGTTAGGCCTCTGCCTTCGGCTCAGGTCATGATCTCAGGGTCCTGGGATCGAGCCCCACATCAGGCTTTCTGCTCAGTGGGGAGCCTGCTTCCCCCTCTCTCTCTCTGCCTGCCTCTCTGCCTATTTGTGATCTTTGTCTGTCAAATAAATAAATAAATAAAATCTTTTAAAAAAAAATCATTTCCCTAAGAAATAAGAAAGAAGTTCCATTTACCTACATAGTTTACCATTTCTTGGGCTCTTTATTCTTTCAACTAAATCTGTGTTCCATATTCTTAAAGAAAAAAAAAAACTTTAACAGTTCTCATGTTTTAAATTCTTTTCACTTTAGTTTTTATGGAACTTTTTTTTTAACCTTTGTACTTGAAAAATGGTTTTTGGAAACTTTTTCAGCTTTTTTGTGTCCTTTTTCTTGCATTATTTCTGGTAAGAAGTCAGTGATAATTCCTATCATTTTTTCCCTCATATGTAATGTGCCTTTTCTTACCGCTTTTAAGATTTTCCTTTTATTTTCAGTAAAATAGTAAAACTGGTTTTCAGTAACTTGACCATGATGTATGTGTCTGTCTGATTGTGTTTATGCAACTTGGGGGTTGTTTTTCCTATTGCATTTGCAATTTGAAATTTTTCTATAAATTTGGAAAAGTTTAATCATTAATTCTTCAAACATGTTTGCCTAATCTCTCTCTTGTCCTTGTGATACTTTAGTTACACAGGTTAGACTGCTTGATGTTGTCCCACAATTCACTAAGACTCTGTTCCTTTCTCAAGCTTATTTTTCTCTTTGAGCTTTAGTTTATGTAGATTCTTTCATCCTATCTTCAAGTTCACCAATCTTTCCTTTTGCATTGTCCATCTACTGTTAAGGTCATTTATTAATTTATTTATTTTAGCTATTGGAATTTTCTATTGTAGAATTTCTCTTTGTTGTGCTTTTTTGGTAGTGCCTCTTTGCTGAGATTCTCAATCTTTTTTAAAAAATTGAACCTATTTGTAAGTACTACTTTTATTTTTTAAGGTTATATTTCTTTATTTGAGAGAGAGAGTGTGTGTGTGTGAGAACAGGGAAAGGGGAAGAGAGGAAGGGAAAAGAAAAGAGAGAGAGAATCTCAAGCAGACTCTATGCTGAGCATGGAGCCCAATGCAAGGCTCAGTCTCACAACCCCATGATTATGACCTGACCCAAAATGAAGAGCTGGACGCTCAACTGGTGGAGCCACTCAGGCACCCCTGTACTAGCTACTTTTAAAGTCTTTACCTACTAATTACAACAACATTGGCCTGTCTGTTCATATTAATTCCTAGTTATATGTTATATTTCCCTGCTTCATTTTTTAGTAATTTTTTACTTTTTACTTTTTTAATTTTTTATTTTTTGTGTGTGTATTTGACTCATGTTTAGAGTTTAAATATTCTTGTCTTTAAACAAAATTGATTCTTTTCTTCTGGAAAGTAAATAACTGAAGAATCATCTTTATGCTCTTAGGGCTATTGAGGGCTTCATTAGGATCAATCTAAAGGATACTTTAGGGCTAATGTAGCCATACTCTTCAATTAGCCATACTCTTTAAATAATTTTTATGAAATTTTAACTGATTACTTGGGCATTTGAGGACATCTTCCTACTCTGAATGACAGAACTCCAATGTTTTCCCACATCAACACCCTTCAGAAACTCTCACAGTTCCCCAGAAGTTATTCTCTGCCAGACTGCACATGTGTAGGAGACTCTAAAAAGGCAGATTTCTGGGGCTCCTAATCTTCAGAGCTCCCTCCTCCCCTAACCTTGCCCTGAGGACTCCAGCCTACTCACCATCCCTGTAGCAAATCCCTGCTTCCTTCACCCAGCTGAGCGTGTCATTCTTCTTGGACTAAGCTTCCATACATCAAGGCTTGGAATGTGCCCTCTGGCAGAAATTCAGGATAACTATGGAGCTTATTTTATGTGTATTTTTTCTCTCCAAGATCACAGCCTTGCACTCTCTTCAGATGCCTGAAAATAGTTGTGTCTAGTTGTATAGTTGTTTATGGCAAGAAAGTTCATCTGATATTTATTACTCTGCTATGTCAGAAACTGAATCTTGATGCTTTATTAGATTTCGACCTTGTAGAATGCTGCCTCAGCAGTTGGCTAGTACTCTACACACCAGGTTTGCAGCATTTTGTAACCTACTTGACCAGGCAATGGAGAGCCACTTCAGCCTGAAATGAAGTCACGTGAAGTCTCTTCCCATGATTCTTTATGGCTGTACTTGCAGTTTGTTTTCATTTTTGCTTTGGAGGATTTGGATGGTCGCTCAATTTAAACAATCGCATGCCATAGGTGATGTCACGCAAAACAAATTAAGCTGGTCATCAGTACTGCTTAATATGGTTTTGGTTTTGTGGGGTTTTTTTTTCCCCCATCATTTCTTGTCCTTAATTATTACTTAATTTTTTCATTGTCTTCAGAGGTGAAAACAACTCTTGCATATTTCACTTATTTCCACCTGTTACAAGACATAATTTTCAGGAATGTATGAAATTTTCAAAAACATCCTTTTTGCTCACCTAGTACCTTGTGCTCTTATCACAGCATGTTAAATTTATATCTGTTCATGAATCTGTTTCCCCAAAGGACAGTTGCCTTCTTTAAGGCAGAAGTCTTCTCTTATTAATCTCTATACAAGCACTACTGTTGTCATTCAGATTTTTAGATACTCAGAAAAGTTTATATCCAAAATTAAATCAGAATATCACTTCTAATCTTATGTATTCACAATTTAGATATAGAATCTAAGGATAAAGATTGAAGATTCATGAATATCAATGTACATAAAGAGAAAAGGCAAATTATGATCAGAATGTTGTTTTTCAGTTGGTATCCAAAAAGTATTATAGTCTACAATATGAATGAACTTTTCTAGGAGCAACCAGAAAAAAAAAAAGGGAGGGGGCCAGAGTAAATCTCTCATCTTTTTTGAGACCTTGCTCTTTTCCTGATTCCTCAAATAGCATCCTTCCCTTATGTAACTCCCATATCACATTTTCTATAATTTCTGATTCAATATGGGTTCTATAATTGCATATGCCCATGTATTTTCCTTCGTCTAAGACTATACGGTATTTGAGATAAGTAATTGTGTTTAGATTTTTTTAAAGTATCGCTTTACTTTGGTTGAATGCATAGTCTGAAAAATCAATAGATCTATAGTGGCTTTATTCTATATATAAGCAGGTAATAGTGACTTTTTATTAACATAAGATGCTATGTAAAATATGAGTTACTTTTAAAGTGGAAGAAGTAGAGGGATGCCTGGGTGGCTCAGTCAGTTAAGCATCTGACTCTTAATTTTGGCTCAGGTCATAATCTCAGGGTCATTAGGTCGAGCCCCACATCTAGCTCTGTGCTGGGCATGGAGCCTGCTTAAGAGTCTCTGTCTCCCTCTCCCTTCATCTCTCTCCTCACTCACACTCTCCTTCTCCCTAAAAAAAAAAAAAAAAAAAAAAGAGAGAGAAGAAGAAAAATAAAGTGGTAGAAGTAGAAAGCTAAAAAATATACAGTAAATATTTCTGAACAGTTCTACTATCTTGTTATAATTCCTTGTTTTTAACTACTACTGAAAATTATCTAGATAAGGGTAACTTCCACTTCCACATCAATGTTATCTGAAGTATTGTAAATTCTGATTAGCAAATGTTAATTTTCTGTTGTGGTTTCTATCCAGATTGATCATCCCCAAATAATGCTGACTAAGCTTTCTCCTGCAAGAAGGAAGGGGTAGACTTTCTAAAGAATCCTGTTGTAATAAAAGATCCAAAGCTCACAGCAGATACATTTTTATTCATCATGCCCAAGGATAAATTTAAACACAATCTCTCTAGGTATTTGTTCTTCTTAGGGAAGAAATTGTTTTGTAACAATTTGTAACAGATTGTAGAAGTAGAGTATGTTTTTTGTGACACTAAGCCTATGCAGGTAATAAGCATGGTGTTGCCATTTATGGAAAATAAAATGTAAGCTCACCGTTGCCTGCAAATATGCCTGTTATGTTCCAGGTTCATTTTTCGATTCTGCTCATCATTGGTCTGATACAAAGTTACAGCTCTAGGTCCTTTGCCACCAAATCATTTAGTACAATTTTCCAAAGCAGTCAAACATCTTATCTAGAATTTATTACATGGAATATTTGAAATCCTTTTTTCAATCACACCCATTAGCAAATTAAGTCCAATTGCCATGTAATACTTATTCAGATACGGAATTTTTAGAGCAATATTTCTTGGTGCGGGTCCATAGTGTAGTCAGGTCAATTTTCATCACTTCTTGTGGGTGTTGCTGGTTGCTTCCTTACTCCTCTCTATTTCTGTTTCATTCTTGGAATGTAGGTGTTTTGCCTAAGTTAGTTTATTTTTAAAAAAGGAGCTAGGAAAAGAGGAAGTAACTTATCTGTGATTTTGGATAAGCAGAATAAAACAACGAATCCTTTTAGGATAAAGGGATTTTTGAAAGCATCTTTGAAGAATTTGTCTTAGTGACTTTGCGAAGGCTGATTAATTAGATCATGAAAGCATTAATGCTTAGTGTGCTTACCCTGCAGGAGCTAATAGTTCAAATAATTTTGAATAAGCCACATAGTCATCCCAGCATTTGAGCAGTAATACACCTATGCTTCCTCTACAAAAATTATGGCAGATGGTAGTAGAGTCACTTTACCTCTGTTAAAGCCATGTCGCATAAAATAAAAGGTATACTTTGGTGAGAGTTTAAATTCCGATTCTCTATTCCTCATGCATAGAGGGAGAGAAAAAGTAAAAATAATAAAAACTAAAAGACTTCCGTGTGGAGGGCTTTTTTTTTCCCCTCCAGGAAATGCCTTCCTTTGGGTAAATCCCTTTGTTCTTTATAAGTGTTTTTAATCCATACTCCGATAAAATTAAATTGAAGAATTAGACTTTCTAGACATCATAAAAGGATATTTGAGAAGATTGTTCTTTAATAGGATTTAAATGAAGTCGAGACTTAGCCTGCGTAGCTTGGAATTGGACAAGTTTTCGCCCAGCTTTGCATAGTATTTTTTTAAATTAAAAATGCTGTAAAAATTCCATTGGGAGCACAAAATCTGCATTGGCTTTGAGGAGTGTTCCATCTCTCTTCTTCCCATTCCTTGGGCTATGTAGCTCTTCTGTGATCTGTTCCTCTACAAACAGCCCGCTTAGTAACTCCATATGCTTTGGCTGCCTCGTTTCACTTCTGCCTTTACTCCCCTTGTCAGAGACCCGTGAAAGGAAGAAAAGCGCATCAGAGGAGCAGAAAGGGTAATTTCTTAAAGCATAATTTTTCTTATTCTGTTTCTGTTTCTTTGTTTATATTGTTTCCTTCTGCCTGAAAAGGACTTTCCTGCTTATTCCCTACTCATTCTTTAAATTCCACACAGAAGTGCCTTAAAGATTCATTCATTCAGGGGCACCTGGGTGGCTCAGTTGGCTAATTCATCTGCCTTCAGCTCAGGTCATGATCCCAGGGTCCTGGGATCAAGCCCCGCATCAGGCTTTCTGCTCAGTGGGGAGCCTGCTTCCCTCTCTCTCTGCCTGCCTCTCTGCCTATTTGTGATCTCAATCTCTCTCTCTGTCAAATAAATTAAAAAATCTTAAAAAAAAAAAAAAGATGTATTCATTCATATATCTTAATTTTAGGTCTAATCTTCATTGATTACCACAGTACTTGGCCCACAGTAAGTATCCATCTGGGTGGAAGAAAGAATACATAGTTGAGTTCCAGTAAGAACTGGACTGTTTCTTATGGTTCAGATCTATTGTCTCATTCAGTATGCGCACAGGAGCTCAGGGAAGGTATTTTAGAGAGGGACACTTTGCTGAAATATCTATTTTACCTTTCCAACGAATTATCTTCCTTGCTTAACATAAAACAAGTATAGACTTTAACCATATGTACCTCAGAGCAAAAACTAGATTTATGTTTGACTCAATAACAAGGACAATAGCCTAGCTAAGTTGGCTACATAAAACTGACCACTACGTGTAATACTTTCATTTTCATTTAGTTCAAATTATTTTCTAATGTTCCTTGAGACTTTCTTTTTGACAGATGCATTATTTAGAGGCATGTTATTTAAATTTCAAATATTTGTGTTCCCCCCCCCCAACATCTTTCTGTTACTGATTTCTGGTTCAATTGCATTATGGTTGGAAAACATACTTAGTATTATTTCAGTCACTTAAAATTTCTTAAGGTTTGTTTTATGACCCAAGATCTTGTCTGTCTTGGTGAATGTTCTATATACACTTGAAAAGGATGTATATTCTGCTCTTGTGTGGAATGTTCTATGTATGTCAAGTTGGCTGAGTCTTGTTCAAAACTTGATGTCCCTGATGACTTCGTATTTCCTTGTTCTATTAATTACAAAGGGAAGTGGTTTTAATCTCACTGTAATTTTTCCTTTGTTTATTTCTTCCAGCTTCATCCATTTTTACTTTGTGCATTTTAATGCTTTGTTATGTGGTACATATATATAAAAGATTGTTATATCTTCTTGGTGAATTAATCCTTTCATCATTACATTATCCCCAGTAATTTTCCTTGTTCCGAAGTATATTTTATCTGACATTAATATAGCCCATCCCAATTCCCCTCTGAATACTGTTTGCATGGTTTGTCTTTTTTCTTATTTTTACTTTTAACCTCTCTATATCATTATATTTAGGTGTTTTTCTTGCAGACAGCATACAGTTGATTCTTCATTTTTTTCAAATCTCATCATCTCTCTTTTAATTTGCCTAGTAGCTTTACATTTCATGTTAATTATTGATATGAACAGATTTAGGTCTGTCATTTTATTGTTTTTCTGTTTGCTCTGCTTTTCATTCATCTTTTTGTTCTGCCTTCTTTTGATTACTTGATTTTTTTAGTATTCCATTTTGTGTACTTACTTTTTGACTGTCTATAGTGGTTACTCAAATGATATATAATATATATATATATATATATATATATATATATATATATCTTTTCACAGTCTATGTAGAGTTCAGATTTTACCACTTAAAGAAAAATGTAGAAAAAGCAGAAACATATAGATTCTTTTTTGCTCCCTCCTTTATGCGATAGGTACCAAATATAGTGTCTATTTTTTAAAAAATTGAAAACCTCACCACACAATGCTATAATTTTTACCTCCAACAGTCAAACGTATTTTAAAGAACTTAAGAGGGAAAAATAAGAAGACTGTTTACCCAGGTGGTTGACATTTCTGTTGCTCTTCTTTCATTCCTGAAGTTCCAAGTTTCTCTTTAGTATCATTTCTGTTCTACCTGAGGAACTTTCATCATTTCTTTTAGAGAAGATCAGCTGCTATGAATTCTGTTAGCTGTTTCTGTCTTCCAAAAATATCTTTATTTCACCTTTCTTTCCTTAAGAATATTTGTGGTGGGTATAGAATTCTGAGTTAATGGTTCTTTGCTTTTCATCACTTTAAATTGGTTATTACCCTGTCTTCTGGCTTCTGTGATTTCCATTGAAATATGCAGTCACTAAATTGTTCTCCAATATGTAAAGTGTTGGAGTCCTTATTTGCTGCTTTCAAGATTTTTTTCTTTACATTTAGATTTTAGCAGTTTGATTATGATGTCTCTGCATATGATTCCCCCCCTTTTTTGGGTACTTTCAGACTTTTAAATCTATACATTTATGGCTTTCAACCAAATTTGAAAATTTTCGGGTTTATTTTTTCTGCACCAATCTTTTCCCTCTCTTTTTGGGGTTCTAGTAACTCAAATGTGAGATCTCTCCTACAGGTCTCTGAGGCCCTGAGATATATATCTATATAGATCTATCTATCTATCTATCTATCTAGGCATTTTACTAACCTCATTCCCTTTTTGGTCTGTAAGACACTTTAGAATTTCCTAACAGAGTTTACTGTTTTTTAGAAATTTGCAAGGGCTTCTTTTCTGCAAATGCCACCAGCAGATTATAATTTTGTCAACAATGCTATGGTCTCCTTTTAATGCCATCAGACCTAGACCAGCATCATTCATGGTATAAATTTTATTCT
Source organism: Enhydra lutris kenyoni (assembly GCF_002288905.1). Taxonomy (NCBI): domain Eukaryota; kingdom Metazoa; phylum Chordata; class Mammalia; order Carnivora; family Mustelidae; genus Enhydra; species Enhydra lutris. The sequence continues at coordinate 20,080,150 of NW_019154110.1, forward strand.
TGCAAGATAATGAGTATCTCTCTCTTCAAATGAGATCAGGTTAGCAAATGATAGAACAGCTTTGTTGTTGTTGTTGTTGTTGTTTTAAAGACAAAGCAAGTGTCATAAAGCTTGAATTAATAGTTATTAAAAAAGAAAAAAAAAGAGACACAAGAAAAAAATATCCTAGGCAATAAAAAATTATTTTAAACAAAAAAACCATATATATATATAATTTTTTTAATTTTGTCTCTCTTATTCAGAAAGGATCATTTCTACTATTTTTTTTTTCAAGTTCAATGACTCTTTTTTGCTGACATTTCCACTATACTATTGAGTTTATCTGGTAAAAATTTTAGTTATCATATTTTTATTTCTAAAATTTTCATTTAGTTCTCCTTTATACTTTATGTTTCTTGCCTCAGGACTTTTATCTTTTCATTCATTTCCAAAAATTTTTTTCTCTTCATGGAGTATAGTTTTATATAACTATGTAGTTATATGTAACTACTTTCAAAGTTTTGCCCAATAATTTCAACATATGGATCATCTCAGGGATTAGTTATTACTTGATTGTCTTTTCTTTGGAGAGTTGGTGAGATTTTTCTGGGTCTTTTCATGTCTAGTAATTTTATATTATATCATAGACATTTTGAGATTTATGTTTATTACTCATCCTGTTAAATTCGCTAGGTAATGTTTTCCCCTTTTTTTGGTTTTGTTTTTTGCTTGTATTCTCAGATAATCAACCTGATGTGATTCTTGCCACACCTGCCTTCAACCCTTTGTTTTGCTGTAGTCCAATTTTTGAAGCATTCACTATGCTCAATCCCATGTAATTTCAATGCATGTGCAACTAAGTGGTGAGCCTGTGAATTCGTGCACAGATTTGGGGGCTCTTTTTCTCTCCTGCATTCCTCTACAGTCCCCACCATTCCTCCTCAGTCTCCAGGGTTTCTTAAAAGTCTGAGCTTTAGGTTCCTATGCTATTTCACACTTTCCATGACTTGGTTCACCTTGAGAGCAAAACAATGAGAAGGAGAAGAGGAAGAAAATTAATAACGACAGTTTCCCACAAACATACTCTCTTTGGACTACAGGGGCCAGTTTTCCAATTCCTCTGCTCAAAGAGAAATAATTTCTCCCAGAATCTTAGGTATATTCAGAGCTGTTGCATCCATTAGTTTACAGCTTTGTGACTACGACTTGTCTGGACTGAGCCAGGTAAACAAAACAAAAAACACACAAAGGAAGGGATCTCCTTCCCCAGTATATTCCATATACTTTTCCTTCCCAGTCCTCTGAAAAGTAACATAGGGAATGTATTTATTTCTCTGGGGATTTTTCCTCTTCATGCCTAGTGTGCACTTCTGGGATTTAAGATATTCTGGAGTCCAGACTGGGAGATTAGGAAGAAAAAGAAAATACTCATAAACTCACTATCACATTGGCCATACTTTCAATTTTGATTTCTTTCTCTAATTCACCTGCTATCAATTACTTTTTCTGAGTCCTCTCATGGATGCCTTTATGTCTTTAGTAGTAATAAGTGGGAGATGTAGAGATAAATACTTCATCATAGCCCAAACTGTAACCAAACAAAATTATATTATTTTTTGCTTTCTACTGGTACTCTCATTTGTTTCTTCCTGTTTTGTTTTATTTTTTGCTCATCTGCTTGTTTGCTTTGTTTTGTTTCATTTTTATATCATGATTTTATTGGCCTGATATGTTTGAGTTTTAAAATAATCCTCAGCCTTCTTTGCTAAGCTATGTTTCTCTATTCCTATAAATTTTCTAGAGAAAAATGGGAAAAAAAAAAAACTCACCAAATACCTAACGTTACGTACAGAAAAGCCACTCACAGTTGTTTCAAGATATATAATAAACCATAAAGTTGAAGGAAAAATAGTTCCCCTTTAAAGGTTATGTCTGATATTTTCCTTCTTGCCTTTTCAATTTTCATTCTTGGACATACTTTTGACATAGTTGTTTACTTTAATTAAAATAAGCATTCTACTGTTTGCTATCTAGGAAAGGTGAGGAATCTAGTAGAAAGTAGCCTGCTTTGAACAGTTTGTAGAAAAGATCCATGAAGACTACCCTCATACACCCACTCAAACATACACAGCTTGCTTTCTTGTCCAGGGAATTAAACCTAGGACTTCCAGGTAGAGCTGAGTCAATGCCAATTATCAAGAACAAACAAAAAACACAAAACACAGTTTTTCCAAAAGGATCCAATCCACCTGAAGTCTAAGGCAATTATACTACTTGGATCTGTTGATTACTCTCGTTCCCAGTGCTGTTTCTTTTCAGATAGCTGAAGTCATTAATGAACCTCACATTGAACACTTACTACAGCTGGCACTATGCCAGGTACTGAGGGGACCACAAAGATGAATGAGACAAATCCCTGTCTCCTAAGAGTGGAGGACACAGAGTCCTGCACAATTAAGAGACTATCTGTCAGACTGTGCTGAGGGCTATACTTTACAGGGACAGAAGCAGCCTTTCCTGGGAGCAGACATGGGATGAATCACCCCTCTGGGGTGTGTAAGGAAGGTTTCTTAGGGAGGTGAGGTTTCAAATGAGTTTTAAGATTGCATTAGTCTAGAAGGAAGTGGAGTACGCAGAGAATGTTGTCAAAGTGGGGGTGTAAGTAAAGTTTTGTGGCTTGAAAATTCATGGGTTGGGGGATACAAAATAGTTCAATGTAGCTGGCATGTGGAGCACTCCATTTTATTTTTATACTTTTGAGTTGGGTTGTATTATTTCTTCTATATCATGGTTTAGGTAGTTGTATGGGTTTTTTTTAAGATTTTATTTATTTGAGAGAGAAAGTGGGTGAGAGAGAGAGCACATGAGCAGGGGCAGAGGGAGAGGGGCAAGCAGACGCCCCACTGAGCAGGGACCCCCGACGTGGGGCTCAATCCCTGGACCCTGAGATCATGACCTGAGCCAAAGGCAGACAACCAACTGAGCCACCCAGGTATCCCAGGGTAGTTGTATAATTAACAAAACTATGGAAACCAGGATTTAGGTTCCAAGTAGATGCACTGTTGCAAGTGTTCCTTAGAGGCAAAGATAGTTTGTTACTGCTCCTTGCCTTTGCTCCAGCTCCTTCTATATGGCACCCCCACTCAGTTATCCTGCCTCCTCCCAAAGAACCATGCCATCCCTCCCCCCCCCCTCAATTTTGTTTCCACATATTTATAGAGTGGCCAGTAGCTTCTTAAAAGCAGACCTACCTTATTCACCCCAGTATCCCCAATCCTACCACCATACCTGTGAGATCGCATACTACCCCAGTAAGCGAGAGGAAAAGGTTACAGTACATGCAGATATCCCCGTGGAACCAGGGGGATCTCTGAGTTGAGATAAGGCATCTATTTTCCTGCCTGACCACTTTGGAATAACATTCCTCACCTTTCTACCGATTTGTATAAAATCATTAAGCAATAAAACGCAAGTTCTGCTTTAATTAGCTCCCAAAATACTTGAGCCTGTCTGCTCTCCTCTTTTCTATAGGATTATTTATAGGCATATTTTAAAACTGTTTAGGGGAAAAAACAATGATATCACCTGTATCTGGTTTTCTTTTTTTAAAGAGTGTATTATTTCAAGGGAATTTTAAAGAAATCTGGGCCAATTCTGGGTATAGGAAATTAGAATTTCAAGAGATAAGACTCCAGGTACCCTTTGGACTTCATTCTACAATTTTGTATAATAGTATGAACAGAGTCTTCTACCTTCATTTTGGAGATATGGAAGAGCTTGGCAGAGGTAAAGGTACATGTGCCTTTTCCTAAAAACTGCTGGTGGGTTCCCTCTTGCTTTTTTTTAATGGATCTAAAGAGAAAGGGAAAAAAAAAGATTTCTGCTGAACAAAAATGAACAAGAGAGGCACCTGGGTGGCTCAGTCAGTTCAATATCTGCCTTCAGCTCAGGTCATGAACTCAGGGTCCTGGGATCAAGTCCCTCCCCTGCTCAGCGGGGAGCCTGCTTCTCCCTCTTCCTCTGCTTCTCCCCCTTGCTTGTACTCTCTCTCTCAGATAAATAAATAAAATCTTTAAAAAATGAACAAGAAACTTCTCACTGCTGTCAAAAATATTATTTTGATTCTATATATTTTTTTTTCCTTCATAAGGGCTTAAATGGTGCTCTACGGTGGGAAAGTTTATGAGCTCATGGATTAATCCACACAGATCCACTCCCTGGCTTTGCTAATAAAACTAGTGCTGCAGTGTGCACTGTTGTATGTTTCTCCTTGTCCACACTGAAAAATAAATGAGAAACTGAAATGCCTAGCAGACTGAATAGAATAGATGGTTGTGTATTCCTATAATAAATTACTGTACAGAAGATTAAATGAATGAACTAGATCTACAAAATCACAAACACATTTTATGTGAAAAAGCAAAATATATAAAACTGATTGATGTATAAGAATGGTGCCATATGTATAAAGTCTGACAACATACAAAGCAATCCAGTATGGTTTCTGGGATACATACATGTGTAACAAACATACAGAAGCATGCCAATTGATCGTAAGCACCAAGTAAAGACAGTGATTAATTCTGAGGAGGAAAACAGATTGAGAACAAGAGATAAGCACAGAGGACTTTAAAAATAATAGTAATGCTTTATGTTTAAAAAAAAATCTGAAGCTAATGTCAAAATGTTAATATTTGATAAAGATGGGAGATGAAGGTATAAATGTTTGTGATACTATTCTTTATATGTTTCTGTAAAATAGTTTGTGATTCTAAAAAGTTATCAGGGGAAGCTGTCTGCACTGTCTTTGCAGCCTTTATGTAAATCTAAAATTAGTCTGAAAGAAAAAGGCTTTTTAGGGTTTTTAGGCTTGGTATTGGTTTACAAATGGCTTTGTCTTTCTGTCTAATCAAAAGAGCCGAAGCTTAAAGTAGGAGGTTTTTGAGCTGAGCTCCCAAGAAGGAGCTCAGGCTGGGAGTGATTCTTTCTGACCAGAAGATTTCTCACAGAAGGGAGCTCCTGAGCTGAGCCTTGTTCTCAGGGAGAATTTTGACTGACGAAAGAAAATAAAGGGCACACCAAGGTGGTGGCCACAAGTGACGTGTTTGAGGAGTCACAGGTGCCTGAGTGTGGCAGAGACTTGAGTTACTAGAACAGAGAAGCAGGAGATGAGGTAGAGCAGAGGCTGGGTTTCCAAGCACCAGGTGGGCCATGCTGAGGAAGGAAGACTTTACTGTGTGGAGAAAACAGAGGTTTCTGAGGTGATTGCAAAACCCAACCCATTTAGCAGTGAGGAGAATGACAGAGATGAGTTGAGGCCATGGGGAAAACCATTCCGAGGCGGTGAGACCCTAGGTCAAACACATGGCCCCTTTGAGGTCCAGAAAGATCTAGGAGCAGTGGGAACAACTTCTTGGCCTCTGCCTTCCCTCTCTCTGTTCTGCTCTTTATCCCTTTCAAGACTCCTGTCAAAGCTTTCAGTTTCTTTATGAAGGCCATCCAATAATCCACCCAATAGAAGTGAGGCTATTTTTAAAAATGAGATGCAGGATATTCTGTGGGAAGGTTGTCAGTAGTAGAGCGTCACAATTCCTATCCCTTTTGTAACTCTTGACACCAGGAGAGAAGCAGACACTATCTTTTATACAGACTCCCTGGAAGGAATTCATGTCCTTTCCTCTGGAACCATAATGGGGTCTCTGTTGAAAGAAACCTCAGTCCACAACATATGACCTCTTTTTATAACCTTACAGAGGAGCTGCTTTGTGCCTTCAAAGGCACTGTGGCCACCAATTTAATAATTTTGAATATCACTGTTGTACAGTATTGTACTCTTTTGCAGTCTCTCCCATGCATCTTTAATGACCTTTCTTGCCTTCAGAGAAAGGAGGATAAAAGCAGTATAATCTGATCGGGACTTTCTTCCATCCAATCTTTCTTTTACTGAAATGGTGATAGATCCTACAGTCATCAGGAACACAGGGCTGAGAGCCTTGAGAACTCCAGATGCTGGATTTTTAACTTGCTGTAGGATCTAGACCCATAGCTTTCTTGTCTGTTAAAAAGGGGCGGGGGGCGCACCTGGGTGGCTCAGTGAGTTAAGCCTTTGCCTTTGGCTCAGGTCATGATCCCAGGGTCCTGGGATCGAGCCCGCCCAGGGCTCTCTGTTCAGCAGGGAGCCTGCCTCCCCCTCCCCCTCTGCCTGCCACTCTACCTACTTGTGATCTTTCTCTCTCTGTCAAATAAATAAATAAAATCTTTAAAAAAAAGTGTTATTTAGAAAGCCTCTAAGCTCGTTCAAATCCTAAGCTTATGTGACTCTGCCTCTCTAAGGTCTGAAGAAGGATTGTCATGCTTTTCTCAGATTTTATGACCATCTGCTGAGTACAAAGCAGTGGATACCTAAAGCAGTTGGTTGGCCTGTGAGAAGTTCTCCCCAGTTATTTCAAGAGAGAAGTAGGGAAAAAAAACCTCAAGCCTATATATTAAGGAATTTGTAAACTTTAAACACATTTAACTTAGTTTTGCTCAGAATGATAAGAATTCAGTAAAAAGCACTGGAATTTGAATCCCAACTTGAGATAACATACAAGCTTTATCAAGTCAGGCTGTAACACTTTAGTTTAAAAAATATATATATACATATGTGTATATATATATATATATATATATATATATATATATATATATATGGTTATCTTTGAACCTCAGTTTCTCTTTCTATGAAATAGAAATGATGCTTGTCTCAGAGCGGGCAAAGAACAAATGAGATAATGGGTTTGAAAATGCTTTCTACAGAGGAAGCTCTAAGTACATGGGAGTAATTCCTGGGACTACTAAAATCAGTTTAACTTACTAACTCAGAATTGCTCAGCGTGCAGAGCAAATGCCATGTGCACTGTATTTCCCTCAGTGAGGTTTATTTTTCAGTCCTCACACCTAGCTTTTCCTTTTTTAATTGCCTATTGGGGGGGGTGACCCTCAAAAAACAAGCTGGTGTAGATGTGCTACATCTGTCTTTGGGCAGTTTTTCCAAATAGGATGGTTGCTGCTGCCCCTTGCCCTCTGTAAATGCAAATGAGTCTCCTCTTCAGGAAGAAGACTAAGACAGTGCTTAGGAAAGCACCAGAACCAGAGCCAGAAGCCCTGTGTTCTGGGTCTGTCTGTGCTACCACTCTACCAGCAAGCCCTAGATGAGTCACTTTATCTTTCTGTTTCTCACTAAAAAAGAAAGAGGCTGGATACAGTGATCTCTTAGCATCTTCTCGACACGAAATTTAATTTTGACCATTTGTTAAGGGTTGAATTTTGCCTCCCCCACCCAAAAAAAACTCATCGAAAGTCCCAGTCCCCAGTATCCCAGAATTTGACATTATTTGAAACAGAGTCATTGCAAATGTAATGACTTAAGTCATCCTAGAGTAGGGTGAGCCACTAATCCAGTATGACCAGTGTCCTTATAAAATGGGAAATTCGGACACAGACACACACACCAGGAAAACGCCAAGTGAAAACGAAGGCAGAGATAGGGCCAAAGATTCCCAGCAAACCTCCAGAAGCTTAGGAGGAGGCATGGAAGAGATTCTCCTTTACAGTCCTCAGCAGGAACCAGCCCTGCTGACACCTTGGTCTTGAATTTCCAGCCTCCACACCTGGGAAACCATCCCTTTCTGGTGTGTAAGCTACCTGGTTTGTAGTACTTGGTATGGCCCACCTAGAATACTGATACAGCATTGGAGAGTCAGACCACTCCCAAGAGTGGGAAAATATAAATGTTCAAGTTCAAATGAAAGAAAATTCTATCTTACTCTTTGCGCAACTGTCAGTACAACATTTGGTTGTAACGGAAAGCAGAGTTCCATTTTAATAATATTGGCAGTTAATGTCTTCTTCTTCCCAAAGATGGAGCATCGCAGTGTTTTGACTTGCAGCTCAAGAAACTTAAAACCCCATAAGAAAACCCTTATTCATGACACTATATATAGCCAGAGATGAGCACAGTGTTTAAAAATGGAGCCCCACTGTATGGGGAAGATACTGTGTTTACAAAATGTTTCCTCCTGGATGCAGGACTCAGCAGTTTCTTGCCACTTATGTTCTCCCTTCCAAAGCAACCTCAGCAGGTTCCATGAAATTGTCTTGAAGATCAGGTTCTGTTTAGTACAGAAGCGACTCTTAGAACCCAGCTGCATTTATCGATTAACACAGAGAAAGAAACTTAGGTGTGTGAAAAATGATCTGATTTATCCAAAAGTGAAGTACGGGCATGTTTAATAGACAGAAGGTAATTCAGTCAGAAGCAATTACCCAAATGTTCACATTGAAGGACAGAAAAGGATATGTATGTGCCTCTGATTTAAAAAAAAAAAATTCTGTGTAATTAGCTATTCTGCTCTAAGGGATGTTGTTCCTAAAGACAATTGTTAAGTCTGATCTGGCAAGTAAGCCCTGGAAGTTATAAGTTAATTAAATAATGGAGCATTGTATGCAAATTAAGTAACTGAGCTGGGGAACAAGATATTGAGTGATTTTCTCCTGTTGTGTGCACAGGGACAAAATGAGCCAGCCGTGTCTATTTTCCTTGGGCAGTTTTCATCTTCCTCATTGGAAGAAAGGAAGATGGGATCTTAAAGCAGAAATCAGGAGGGAGAAGGACAAATCTGTTAGTTCAAAGACAGCTTAGAAAGGTGAACTAATAAAGTCTTTCCCTTGATTGGCTCAATATCTGTTGGGGCCATTATTATAGGAATCTTGTGGGAGGCAAGTAGGATCCTCCAGAAGGATTTGATACTAAATTACATTTCTTACAATTTAAAAATAATCAGAGGTCTGTATTAGATGGGAATTAGGCTAAATGAGTCCAGGAGTTTGTAAAATTAGGCGAAGAACAGTATATGTTTGTGCCTTCGGCTATTGATTCCCAAGACAGCATGTGCAAGACAAGCCACGGGGATTCAGGACTGGAATATTATAACATCTGTTTACCTGAGCACCTACTGTGTGCTGGGAACTGTACATATGGCAGTGAGCCACAGCAAAGAACAGATGAAAAATCTCTGTCCTCAGGAATTTTACATTCCAATGAGAGGAAACAGATTATCAATATGAATATTGATAACATCCTGGAAAAGCAACAGGCAGCGTCCTCAACATAAGTCCTTGAGGAGAGATTGAGGAAGAGCTGCTTATGGAGGGCAAGTCAGGGTTTAAGAGAAACCAACAAGGGATGGTGGGACAACTCAGGGGCTACAGGAAGTAGGGAGCTGTCCCCCACAGGGGAGGGCGCGGTGTGCTAGCGCTCAGAAGGGAGAGTGGCAGCTGTGGATGGAGGAGTAGGACTCCCACCAGGTTGGGAGAGGAAAGCAGCCCTTTCCAGCCCTCCGCCCTGTAGGATAGTTACTGAGGGAAGAAGCGCCCAGGCTTCTCACTCCTCTCTCCCTCCAGTCCCCTGCTGTGGGGCCTTCCATGGCCCAACTCAAACTGAAAGCCAGGGAGCAAAAGAGCCCAGTTGGCATAATCCATGGAGGACAGCCTCTGGGGGCACAGAAAAGGGGGGAGAAAGAGGAAGAGGAATCCCCAGGAATCTCTGAAGAGAAATAAAGTGAGAAGGGGGAGAGGGAGGCAAGGGGCAGAACTAGGAAGGATTTTAAATTTAAATGAGGCGAGTCAGGGAAGGCCTCTGACAAAGTGACCCTGGAGCAAAGACCTGAAGTAGGTGAGGGTGCAAACCAAGGTGCAGCTGAAGAAGGCAGGGCAGACATGGTGAGGTAGGGGAGGTAGGAACGGGCTTGGCAAGGTGGACGGTCGGAAACGAGCCCTGTGTGGCGTCACCTGAATGAGAGAGGATGCTGGCTGATAGGCACTGTTTTAGAGGAGACCCAGGACTAGGAATAATTAGTACAATGGCATACGTGTTTAATTTACGAACAAATCTTTTGATACGGAGGTTGCATTCTGAACTCTCTTTTTCACCAGTAGGGAGCGCTATGCTATCCAGAATTTTGGCAACCAGGGCGGTAGACTGAGTGCTTAAAACGTCGCAGGTAAAAGATCTTATTATAGTGACAGGCCGCACAGTTGCCAACAAAGCTCTACTAGTTCAGTGCCCATTTTCATAGATTGGAATTAGCCTGATGTCACATTATGGAACGTGGCCTTGAACTTGGGTCCCCTGAAGTTCCTATTCAGTGCTTGCTTCCCTACATTGTGCTCCCCTCCTGCCTTCTCATGTGTTAGAGGTCAGCTCTGTTAAGAAGGAGCTCCACTGGGGTGCCTGGGTGGCTTAGTCATTGAGCGTCTGCCTTCAGCTCAAGGTCATGACCCCAGGGTCCTGGGATCGAGCCCCACATTGGGCTCCCTACTCGGTGGGGAGCCTGCTTCTCCTTCTCCCATTCCCTCTGTTTGTGTTCCCTCTCTCTCCTGTCTTTCTTTGTAAAAAAAAATAAATGAAATCTTTAAAAAAAAAAAAAAAAAAGAAGGCGCTCCATTTTGGTTTATAGAGTAAATCAGCATTCTCTGGATGGGAATCTTGGCCACGTTCAGAGACGAGTCTTGCTGCCTCTGCCTTAGAACCTCCCCCACATGGCACAAAGTTGAAATTTTGACAAAGGAATCAAGATGTAGAAATTTCAAACATATGTGCAGATATTCAAACACCGTCCTTTTCTGACAGGTGCTTACAGTTTGATTGAAGGCAGAGGCACAGAGTTAAAATTAATTCATGAATGGGCTTGAAAATAGAAGTGTCAATGAGATCATAATTAAAGTTTTTGCTAATTCTTCTTTCCCAGCTGTGGACTTTAATGTGAGTTGGTTTTCGCTATATTTAGCTAAAAAGTTAAATTTTAGACACAGTAGCATGTATGCCTTTGAATTAAGCATATTATGTAAACGTTTTGAGTTTCAAATTGTGGCAAAAGCCTCAAAAAATTGCATCTTAATTGTTTTATGGTTATTGTAATCCCAGCTAAATATGGAGAAAAAAAATCATAGTGTCCCAATTACATACGTTAAAGATATTTTGAGTTGTTTTAACAGGACTAATAAAGAACTCTTTCAGGGATGACAGTATCCTGTTATTTTATCCTTCTTGACCATTCCCTTTATCTTTCTCTAATTACAAAACAAATGTTTGCCACTTATAAAAGCATTTGCTTTTATCAATCTATCAGGAACATTGTTCGGGCTAGTAATAGTGATCCTTCGGATTATTTTTTAAGAAATGCATTTTTAGGAGCACCTGGGTGGAAGAGGTCCCTGAAAACTGGGACCCAGAGCTTTGGGGAGCACAGGTGTTGGTGTCTCAAAGAGAGTGTGATGGAGCCAGTCCTGAGAGTATGGGATAGAAGCCCAGCGAAATAGAACCCAGTAAAGATGCCAGGGAGAGGAGCCATTCTGGGGGTAATGCCGGCAGGAAGGCATTGCAGACAGGAAGGAGAAGGTCCTTCATGAAATCCTTCTGGTATCTCACCCGAGTCTATAGAAGCCCGCTGAGAAAGGACAAACATGGCTGTCGAGCCCAGCGGAGTAGAAAGATAGATTAAAAGCTGTATGGACCTTACATTTGTGGGGGTGGGAGGTTCGTGCCATCCTAAGTCCCAGCATTAAAAGAAATTCTGCTGTGTCAAACCCAAGTCTGGCTCAGTTCCCTGGGCCCCTTCTGTTTAAGTTCCAAAGGATAGTTGTCCTTGATAACCACCAGCAGACAGGCAGATCATATGCCAAAGCCCTCAAGGATAAATCTAGATTTGTGTGTTCTGTCTAATCCCACCCACCCCTTTTTCACCTCCTTGAGTTTCTTGGGCTTTCCTAGCAAAGGCGGGTTTTGTATTCTTCTGGGTCTGACTCCTGCAACTGGAAATAAGTCCCACTATGTTACACCATAGGGATTTGCAAGCAGAAGTGTTTAGAAGTTCTCAGAGAGGCTGAAAAAGGCCATCACAGACACCTGCTGCCTCACCTTGGGATTCCAAGGTCTTCGAGGTACACCATGGCCTCTGCCAATGACATTGCTGAGTGGGGGTTGAAAGAAATGCAGCTTCTAGTCAGAAGGAGGTAATGACTTAATCTTTGCTATAGAGCGAGTGCTGTGGTGTTAAAACATGGCATACGAAATTTTACACTAGCTGGAAAAGGACCCTTGTCTCACATTAAGAATGCAGACTATAGTGTTATATTAAGTGAAGTTAAACATCTGTCTGTTTGCTGGGAGAATAATTTCCCTGAGTATAATGTGCCTTCACAACTGAGTAAGAATATTTGCACAGTACTAATATAGTCTGCAAAGAGATGCACAAGGTCATGTCTATACCAATGAGAGCAGATGCTCTGTTTACAAACCTCAGGTAGGTGAACCGCTGTCAGATTAAATGAGGCCCTCCCATGTACCGCTCTACCGTTGACCAATTTCTACGGAAATGTGGGCTCTTTCTTTGAGTCTTTTACCACCAGCCTGATAAAGGTAGCTCGGAAAGGCTAGATCAAGTATTTTTTTGCCATGTGAAGATGCACATCCTAAAATCAAGATTTTGCATTATAAAAACGAGCCCAAAGGCCTCTGTGGAATGGGGTGGATTTCAAGTACAGGAATTCGTAATTAATTGTGTTCTAAAAGCCAAGTAGAAAAAGATCAGTCTTCTTTGAGAGAATGGGAGTATTAACCATTCTTTCTTTCTTTCTTTTATTATTTTTTCCTCTGCTTATCAATCTTTTATATTTCAGCTAAGATTTCTGAATTGTCCTCATGGACAAGAACATGTGAGTGTATATGTGTGTGCATTTGAGAGCAGCAGAGAGTGAGCGAGAGTAAGAGAACCCACCATCCTATGGCGTGGCGGCATTCGTTCAGTTCAGGCATTCATCAAACCACTGGTACCCCATTAATTAGACCATAAGCTACAAGAACTATTAGGACATAAAAACATGGTTTCTACCACTATTGTAAGAGATACTATAAGACGTGACATGAGAGAGATAAGGGATACAACAGAATTTCAGAGGAGAAAGGGAGGACCACGTCATGAGGCAGAAGGGGGCATTGAGGGAGATTCCCAAAAGAGTCCAGCCTTGGAATGACTAGGCTTTTTAATGAGTAGGAGTATCAGGGAAGGAGCATGGTTCAGCTGAAGAGACGAAAGCCCCAGGTCACCTGGGCTTGACAGTTCTTGTTCAGCTAGAGGCCAAGGTGTGGGGGGAAGGGCAGGGGGAGGTAAGCCCCAAAGACAAGTTCCTTCCAGACAGTGGAAAGTCTGAAAGCCTCACTGAAGGAGGCCCCAGGAAACTATGTAGCAGTTAGGTTCAGTGCCAGGAATGGGGCGCCTGGGTGGCTGAGTCAGTTGAGCATCTGACTTTGGCTTGGGTCGTGATCCCAGGGGCCTGGGATCAAGACCCGTGTTGGGCTCCGTGCTCAGAGGCGAACTTGCTTCTCCCTCTCCCTCTGCTCCTCCCCCCAGCTCATGTTCTCTGTCTCACTCTCTCTCTATCTCAAATCAATAAATAAAATCTTCAAACAAACAAACAAATGACGATTCAGTGCCAAGGAAAGGAAATCAAGGAGAACCTGAATGTTGTAAGACCTCCTGTGGGTGATTATCTCAGACTAGACAGGAGGTTCAAAAGGTGTACAGAAGGAATGGAAAGGGACAAACGAGGAAGAGACTTCATTCTATGTTTCATGAATTCTGGGTTCTTCCCCCAGCTGTCCTTGGAGTCTTCATTTGCTGCAGTAACAAATGGCCTGAGCCTTGGGACCTTTGTCACCTGATCTGGAGGTCAGTGTTGGTGGTCCATTAGCTCTTCTCACCATATGATTTTTCCCATATTCCCTTCGACTTTGTTTTTTTTTTTTTAAAGATTTTATTTATTTATTTGACAGACAGAGATCACAAGTAGGCATAGAAGCAGGCCAAGAGAGAGGGGGAAGCAGGCTCCCTGCTGAGCAGAAAGCCGAACATGGGGCTCGATCCCAGGACCCTGAGATCATGACCGGAGCCAAAGGTAGAGGCTCAATCCACTGAACCACCCAGGCGCCCCTCCACTCTGTGTATGTGTGTATGTGTGTGTGTGTGTGTATATATATATACATGTATATATACATATATATTTTTTTTAACTTTTTATACTTTTCCTTCTGTTAGTTTTCACCTGGCCTGACTCTCTGATCTCACACTAGTCTCAAGCAATCTTCCACCCCTCCTAAGAGTGTGTTTGCATGTGTGTGATCATAAAGGCCGAGCCATAGTCCAGATTATGATTGTGGTAGCAGAGGTAGATGACACGGAAGAGAGCAAAGGAAACACAGACTCCCTGGGAAGGGAACAGGGCAGGAAGGACACTGCAAAGGCAGGTGAAGAGATAAAAAATACCAATTTCACCTACCTCAAACTTTTGCAGAAGACTAGCTCCACTAAGTAGCATAATCCTGATCCTTTGATGAATCAGCCCCAGGAAATGAGATTGCTAATCCCTGTGTTAAATGGAAGAACTAATTGGTGTGAGGAAAGAGAGAGCAAACTCAGTTTCAACGGATTTACCTTGCACCTTCTAGAAGATTCTGGTGACCGTGTGATCCAAGAGCCTGAGCCTTGCTGGAACTTCTGTTCGCAGCCCATAGCGAGTGCGCCTTTGCTGAAGCTGAATTCTGTGTCAGATGATAAAATCAAACGTGTGCCATCGGTTCCAGTTTGTCTTCAAAGAGATGCGAAGACCTAGGGTGTCCCGGCAGGTAAACTCACCCCTTCCTTGATGGAGCCCCAACCCTCCAGGGAGCTAATGCTCTGAGCCTCAGGACCTCAGACCTCCCAACACTTAAAATGCAATCTCTTCTAAACATCAATCAGCATCGGAACCCTCCTGTTATTTGTTTCCACCTCTTTGGTTTTCCCTGAGATTGAAATAGATTCATTAGCCAATTAGGATGAAAACCAACCAATTAGCTAAATCCCTATTAACTTCTCATGTCCAAGGGCAGGGATGAAAAGGAAGAATTCTTGCTCAATATATTGAGGTTCTTGATGTCTCCCGCTTGGTAGTAGCTCAGTCTGATCCCCGTTTCTTTTCTTACTAGGGAAAGCGTCACCTGCATTTTATGCCTGGGTGTGCCCAAATCATCCCAGAAATTTGGAAAGTGGGTGTAGGGAGGCAGACAGGTTTTTTTTGTCTTTTTTGGGTTTTTATTATCATTATTATTATTTTATCATTCCTACCTTTGAAACAGATATGATAAGAAAATTAATCTCAGTTTAACAGAAGAGAATTCTTTGGAAGGTTAAAATTTGGCCCAAATAAACAGTCTTTGATTTTTTTCTTTTGTTTTGTTTTATTTATTTATTTTTTTTAATTATGAAAATACTACCTCTTCCTTGGAGAAAGCTTGGGACATAGTACCAATGTACCCATTGCTATTCACCTATAATTCCACTACCCAGAGATAACGTCTAGCCATGTTTTGGTTATTTTCTACCCTCCAGTACACATCATTGCATGTACTTGAAATATTGTTTCAATGATATACTTTACATAACACTTCAATATATAAAAATTTGCTGTATAGCTAAAATTTATGTTAACGATGGCACAAATATTCTTTATGTGAACCCACCTAATTTTCTAAACCATCCCCCTGTTATTGCTGCACATTTAATTTGTTTCCAGTGCTTCATTATTATAAATTATGCTCTGGTGAACATCTCTGTGCACACAAGTCATTTTTTGGTTTTTAAATGCTGTTTATAGTTTCTAAAGTAATGAAGAGCGTGGACTCTTCATTACTTTAGAAATGAGGGGTGGAGGGAGGCTGCCTCAGAGGCAAGCCACCAAGAGGTGTGGTCTGCTTGCTGGCAATGCCTGTGTCGGAAGCCAAGGGTTGGTCAGAACCTCATGGCCCGATGTCTGATGCGTAGACTCTCAAATGTGGAAACAGGATAGTCTTGGTATATCCACAGGTGAGCAGATTGTTAGAGCTGATTGGTAGTTATAAAGATAGCATAGGCCAATAAGTAAGCCATCATGACAACTTACTTTGTAATGGGGAAATTAGGACGTCCCCTCCTTTAGTAACAGAACTATTTCTGTCTACCATCTAGCGCTTTTTTTTTCCTTTCTTGAGATTAGAACACTTGGGAACATTTATCCAAGGGTTGCTTGGAGGACAAAGAGTTAGAACAAAAGACGGTGGATAAAGTTGAGAGCTATGGTGGGCCCTTGTGAAATATTATTACTGTATCCCCACGAGGAAACAAATTTCATGCCATTCTGCTGTGGCAAGGCAGGAAGCACAATGCAGGAGTTTCTGCTTTAGTCTTTCTTATCGACCCTTCAGTTGATAACGTTTTTGCCCTTGGATCTGCCCTTGTTCATGATGCTGACCTTGTGAATCTGGTAGACTCGCTTTCTCCCAGTAGATGTTAACTTTATCAGCTGGCTTTTCCCATTCTTACTGTCTAGGAGCAACCAGTGTAGGAGGCACCTAGACTGCTTGTTAATAATGCAGATCTCTGAACTCCACAGTAAATTTGTTTAATCAGAATCTCTGGTATAAGGGTCCCTATTCGTTTTTTTGGCAAACTTCCCATTTTTGTGCATCCTTAAAGATCAAGACTCAAAGTGAATAAGCTCACCTGGTTTTTAAGGGGTGCAGGTATGGAGCCAAACTTCTTGGCTTTGAATCTCACATTGATTACCTTCTCTCTGCGAAACTTAATCTCCCTCTGTCTCAGTCTCCTCACCTGTCAAATGGGGATAATGGTTGGGTTCACATGATATGACTGCTGTGAGTATTCAATGAGTTAATATATATATATATAAACACTTAGAACAGGGCTTGAAGTAGAGTCAGCACTTAAAAAAAGTTAATTATCCAATCATTGCATTCATTAGTCAACTCTCCATAGAGCATCCTATAAAGACTTTTGACTCTGCAGCCATCTTCCCATTTCCCCTTCTTTTAGAACATTTATTTACCCCCCCCCATTTCCTCACTTGGACCAGTATTAACTGAGTGCCTCCTCTACTCATAACTTCTTGCTATGCCCCTAAATTGATGCTTCATCACTATGCTAAGATTCCATTGGTGTCCCTCTATGGTGACCAGTAATCCATCCCCTCTGATTGCTTCTGGATTTGGGTGTTGTGTCTTGCTTTCTAGAAGATCACAGAGAATTTTATAAGGTTGTCTCCTTCTGAGAGAAGAGGGTGTACATTCTCATATTTGGTGACCCAAACTACACAAGGGTTTTGAGTGACCTGCTAAATTGGCTTGTTGGTGAAATCATGTACCACTACACAGGAAGTAGCGGAGTTGCATGCTTTGAGAACATGTTTTATAAACTTTAAAGTGTTGCAAAAGTGAGGGCTTTGCTGATTTTTCTGATTTCCCAATGCACAGACAAAGGCAAGAAAGGCAGGAGGGGACAGCGTTATGACAGGCCCAGAGCTGAGGTTGAGGCTGCTTACAGAAGAAACGTTCAGGGATGTGTTCACTGCTGATTAAATTTCTGAGCTGTCCTTGCTGACTCTCTTAAGCATTTGGGGCCTTTAAAACTCAAATGCTCTTTTAATCTCTTGTCACCATGAACTGGTGTTTCCTTGGGGCATTTCAGATTCTTCTCAGTGAAGACCAGGGAGCCGTCAACTATAATGAGGAAACTTCAGATTTTTGCTATATCAAAAAGAGGCTGTTGGACTTTAATGTCCCAAGCCATTGATTCAAGAGAGTCTTCGAAGCTGGATCAGTCACTAAAAGCTTCACTTAAATCGGCATGAGTTTCTTTTGGAGCGCTGTCGTGGATCTCCTAGAGAGGCTGCAAGTTGGAGTATAGTTTGTTAAGTACCTCACTTTTTTCCCTTAGGAAATATAATAAAGCAAAGGCCAACACTCATGCTGTCTGTTTGAGCCAGCATTACAACAAAGGTCTGTTCCTTGTGTTTAGTACCTGAGCTTGAGTTGTCCTGCCAGAAGAGCCAAACTGAAATTCAGAGAGCCACCTGACCAAGAGGGGGCTGGTCGTTTGTAAGCATACTGCACCGCAAGCATGAATAATTAAGAAATTAAGACTGTGTAACAGTTTACAAAACACTTCTGCATTTGTTTATTACTGAATCTTTACACAGTACTGTGTGGAA
The DNA here is from genome assembly GCF_002288905.1 of Enhydra lutris kenyoni. Taxonomy (NCBI): domain Eukaryota; kingdom Metazoa; phylum Chordata; class Mammalia; order Carnivora; family Mustelidae; genus Enhydra; species Enhydra lutris. The sequence goes on from NW_019154110.1 coordinate 20,098,249, forward strand.
ATGAGCAATGCCTTCAAAATGGAAATATAAGTACCAGTGGAGTTTCTATGTTCTAAAGCCATGTTGACCAATGTCAGGGTCTCCTGTGGCGGTAATATTCTAGTCCTTGCAATCTGATCATTTGATGTAGCCTTCAGTCCACCTTTCATAATTAGTAGAAGGAGGGATCCAATGGCTGCCCCAGGGCTACACTTTTGAAAGCTCGGAACATACCATGCTCATGGACATACAAATGAATGAAATGCTACTGTCTCCTCATTGGCTGACTCATGAAATTCTTTTATTCTCCTTCCTACTGCCTCTGCAAATCTCACCAGTCATCTACTTTCTTCCTTTGATTTTGCATCTTGAATCATTTTTTTTTTCTTTATTCCACGTGGCAAGCCAACTTTGAATTTTGGCCTTGATAAGAATACCATCAAATCCCCACCATGTCTGGTATTCATACTTCACTACCTGGATAAAGAAGAACGTGTTGCCAGGATCAGGCCCTTTCTCCCACTTCATCTGGGTAAAGGGATCAGACATGGAGTAAATGCCTAATACTGAGCCTGTCATACAGTGCATGTTCAGTAAAATGACAGATCGCCCCACTCCTCACCCTTTGCCTTCTCTTTCACTAGTGTATATCAGGTCTTGGCTCCTTTTTATCCATTTGTTTTTTATTCAAACAATATCACCTGTGAATTTACTAGTCCCCAGGCACTGTGCTTAGTGATAGTGATTTAGAGACAGAATGTTTTAAAACAAAATGTCCATTGTGAATGGGGGGATAGGCATGTACAAAATTAAAAGATGTGAGTATTGGAAGATAGGAGTTCCCAAGTTGCACAGGTGTGGGGTGTGTGGCTCTAGCAGGAAGAGTAGAGGGAGGAGCAGATGGGAAAAGAGACCTTCATCTTGAAGGAGGAGAACATGCTCTCTGCATGTGCCATTGGGAAGGACATTCTAGGCGTGGAGCCACTGCATAGTGGAACTGCAAGGAGCTTCCTAGAGCTGGGCAAATGTCTCGGCCCTGGTTGGCAAGAAGTGTCAAAATACTACTAAATCTGTTTCCCTGCTGGTGTCTTTTCTTTTTTCTTTTTTTTTTTTTTTTTGTTGTTGTTGTTGTTGTTGTTGTTTTTGTTTTAAGATTTTATTTATTTATTTATTTGACAGAGAGAGAGAGAGGGGTCACAAGCAGATGGGGGGGGGGTGGAAGCAGGCTCCCTGCTGAGCAGAGAGCCCGATGCAGGGCTGGATCCCAGGACCCTGAGATCATGACCTGAGCCTAAGGCAGAGGCTTAACCCACTGAGCCACCCAGGCACCTTGCTGGTGTCTTTTCAAATACAAATCCTTTTATTTAAAAGCCCCTTAGAGAGATTTAATCTTGGTCAGTCACTTCATGAATCATCTTTTATGAGCCTGGGCCCTGTAATCAAGTGCTGTGCTGTGTTTGAGTTTCTGATCTTGAAGTGCTTTACTCTACTTAGGAAATGATAATAATGCCTTTGCAAAACAGTGAACGATATAGCATATATGCTATATTGATATATGCATAGTTAAGTATGAAATGGTCTGGAATCTAACTGGCTTCCCTAGAGATCCAGAATGATGACCTTGAACAGTAGAGAATGACAATGGAGGGATTGGGATTTAAATTAGGAATTGTAGAATGTGTAGGATTTTATTACAGGAAGGTCAAGAGAGAAAAGAAGAAGAAAAATGTGGGATCTAAAAATTCTGACTCTTAGGGGCCCCTGGGTGGCTCAGTGGGTTAAAGCCTCTGCCTTCAGCTCAGGTCATGACCTCAGGGTCCTGGGATCGAGCCCTGCATCAGGCTCTCTGCTCAGCAGGGAGACTGCTTCCTCCTCTCTCTCTTTCTGCCTGCCTCTCTGCGTATTTGTGATCTCTGTCTGTCAAATAAATAAATAAAATCTTTAAAAACAAATAAAAAAGAATAAAAATTCCGACTCTTAAAACTAGACAGTAGACAGGTGGTTGCTAGGGGCAAGGGAGTGGGGGAACGGGACTAAATAAGTCACAGGGTACATACTTCCAATTATGAGATGAATACATTCCAGGTGCCTAATGTATAGCATGGCGATTATTAATAATACTGTGTTATATACATGAGATTTTCTAAGAAAGTAGATCTTAAGTGTTTTCAACACACACACGCAAACTATGTTGGTATGTTAATTAACTTGGTTGTAGTAACCATCTTATTATGCACATGCATATTAAATCATCACATTATACACCTGAAACAGGTATATAATTTTTACAGGTGTATATTTTTACTTGTCTGTCATCTTAGTGAAGTTGGAGTGACAAAAGCATGGAAGTAGGAATGAGCGCACTGTGTTGTAAGGGCATAGAAATGAAACAGAGTGATGTGCAGCCATTCATTCCATAAATTGTACAAAAAAACTGCAACAGAACAAGCACAAGAGGAAAATGGAATGCAAAACAGACAGCACCATCCTGCTCTTTCTCTTCCATCCATCCATCTGTGTATCTACTCATTTCATAAAGAGTTATTGAGTGACTACTGTATGCCAAGCATTGGGAATATAATGGTGGCATCAAATCAGAGCTCTAGGGCCACAGGGAAAAGTCTAGAAGAACCTAATCCTGACCCTTGCTGCATGCTAAATTCTGTTGTAGACCACAGATCTAGCACAATTTCTAGACCTGGTTCTTCCTTGTGTGCTCAGCTGTCATCCCATTTGTGAGATGTAACGGACCCTGGAGCTGGGGAATTAATTTAAGGAATTATTGCAGAGAATAAGGTACATGACAGGGGGAGCTTGGCTTAGGCTAGAGGTGCCAAGGTTGGAAAAGGGGCTTTTCAAAGCAAAGAACTCACCTAGATTTAATTGTTTGTAAGATTTTGACAGAGATCTACAGTTAGGAAGATGACTGTGTGGTTTCTTGTGTGCTAATATGAAGCATGTTGATGCAAAAGTCAAATAAAAAAGGTAAAAGGGGGGCACCTGGGTGGCTCAGTGGGTTAAGCCTCTGCCTTCAGCTCAGGTCATGATCTCAGGGTCCTGGGATTGAGCCCCGCATCAGGCTCTCTGCTCAGCAGGGAGCCTGCTTCCCCTTCTCTCTCTGCTTCCCTCTCTGCCTACTTGTCATCTCTCTCTGTCAAATAAATAAATAAAATCTTCAAAAAAAAAAAGGTAAAGGACAAGTTAAATGTGTTAGTCAAGAAACTCAATCAGAGAAACTAAATCTGATATCTCAGTAGAAAATACACTGCAGACATATTGGACAGTCCATCCTAGCACAAAATCAGGAGAAGACCAACAGACCACTTGTGTGTCGTCATTCCCTGTTCAATGACGGATTCCATTGTGTTTAGGGCCCAAGACTCATTGATGGCATGACGACGATTTCTCCTGATGTATCATGAAGGTAACAGAGTCCTGTTATTTGGGCAGATGATAAACACATAAACTCAAGGCAGACTGGAACAGCCGGGGGTTTCTGTGGGCTGACACAGATGTGAACCCAGTGAGATATTTCAAAAGGCTGAGATACCCACCACTGGGATGCACTGAGGCAAGGCTCAGCTGATCTCCACACATCTGGGTAGCAAAGCTTTCCCCCTTTCGACATTTGTATAAGGGGATGATTTTGTGCATTTATATGAGGTGAGGGAGAGGTAAAAGAAGTTGTTTACACATTCAACTAGATCAAGGACAGTATAGTCCAAGATATCCAGATGTTTTGCAGGATTTTAAAAGGGTTTCACCAGATGTTTGCATTTGTGGGAAATTGTTGCCGGGTACTATATTAGCGAACTTTTTCCAAATTTCCAAAGGCTGAAGAAGATCAGCTACTTTCACGGGCAAAATGCGCTTTACCCGGCGCTCGATTCTCGTGCCCCAACTTGTTTCAACATTAGTGATATGCACTTCTTGAAGCAAAGAGGCTGCTGCTTTTATATAAATTTCAAGTAGGTCGTGTGGTTTTTCAGAGACATCAGGTTGGTCATTTTCTTCAAAGTTGAATGGGCGGAAATAATTAATGGGCTGGTTTATTGACATGCATTGGGTCATTCTTCTCTTTGTGGTTTTAATTACCAACTTCAGTTGACTAATTTCAGATTTTATCTGAAGCACCAGTAATTACATGGGGTAAGAAAAATTTCCACCGAAATACAATTGGATAACACTTAACACCATTGTCAGGCTTAAATCTTAAACCTAAGACAGACGAACGGGGCTTAATGCCTACATAACCCAGGCTGTGTTTTATGTCTTTCTGTGGGTTCTCAAGAACAAGTCATCCTGACTCATTAGTGAGTGAATTCTGAGAAAGGAAAATATTGAGGAGAAAAAAATGTTGGCAGCTTTGTTCTACTGAGCTCTGTGCTCGATATGGGACGTGAGAGTGAGACCTGGGTTCAAGTCAGCACCAGCTCAGCTGTGCACTTGCTAAGTATCCTTGGTTAAACCACTCAGCTCTCTGAGCTTCAGATCCTCATCTGTAACACAGGACAAGTAATAGCTGTCCCTGACAGCTACAGTTAGGAACGACCCGGTGTAAAGCTAGTCTCTTTCCAGGCTAGCCCCAGTGGAAATTATCCATGACTCATGTGTAAGCGGACTGTGACAGGTTTTGCTTTTTTTTTTTTTTTCATTTTCATTTTCATTTTCATTGTCATTTAGATGGACACAAGCATAGTGAAGTGTCTCTTCCTATGATCCTGATTTTACAAATGAGGGGACTGACGTTCAAGAAAAAAATGTGTTTGGCTCAAGTCAGTGGACCAGGATAAGAAGGAAGGGTAATGCAGGGATTAAGATCAAGGACGTGGATCCAGCCAATCTGAGTCTGGAATCCTTGACTTCATCACTGGCAAGCTGGGTTTTTTGTTTGGTTAAATCTTGAGCAACTTATTTAATGTCTTTGTGCCTCAGATACCTATAGGGCCTGGTAAGAATTAGGATAATAACAAGATCTGCCTCCTAGATTATTAAATGAGCTAATGAATGGAAAATGCCTAGTGTGGTGGTGAACACATGGGAAGTACTCAGTAGATGTGACTTTTTTTTTTAGCAGAACCAGGACCTAGTTCCACAGGCCCTAAATGCTGTGCTATTTCTATCTCAGTACCCTGTCTTCTAAGGAGTCCATTCTGGAATTTCTTTTGAGTGTACCTTTTGCACTTATAGTGCTTTTTTGAGGAAAGGGGCAAGCACTGTCTTCTCTATCAGGTATGATTCAAGTGCATAACTACCTGTCTTCATAAGTAGGTCACATAGACTCTAACGACCTGGTGTCCCCAAGAACGCTACATCTGTGTTCCATATCTAGAATCACTAATCCTAGCAGGTTACCCTGGAGCTCAGATATTTTTGATCCCCTAGAGATAGCAGGGAAAGAGAGCAGGCTTTTTAAAAAAAAGATTTTATTTACTTATTTGGCACAGAGAGAGGGGGAGCACAAGCACGGGGAGAGGCAGAGGGAGAGGGAGAAGTAGGCCTCCTGCTGAGCAGGGAGCCCGATGCAGGGCTCGATCCCAGGACCCTGGGATCATGACCTGAGCCGAAGGCAGATGCTTAGCAACTGAGCCCCCCAGGTGCCCCCAAGAATAGGCTTTTTGATCAGGAAGTCTGATCTTATAAATTACCATAAATGTTACTATACTTAAAACAATATGGCACGGACACAGAAATATATAAATACTAGGTGGAACAAGCTCGAAAGTCTGGAGGCAGACCTAATATATGTGGAAACTTAATATATGGTTAAAGTAACATTCATTTTGGTGGAGGAAGGTGATTTATTGGATAAATAATGCTGGCATTATTCACTTTCTATCTTGGAAAATCTCAGACCACTGTCATAGCATATGCAACTTCATCTCTTATAGATTTTTTTTAAAAGTCACATTATAGAGGGACGCCTGGGTGGCTCAGTTGGTTAAGCAGCTGCCTTCGGCTCAGGTCATGATCCCAGCGTTCTGGGATCGAGTCCCGCATCGGGCTCCTTGCTCATCAGGGAGCCTGCTTCTCCCTCTGCCTCTGCCTGCCATTCTGTCTGCCTGTACTTGCTCTCTCTCCCTCTCTCTCTCTGACAAATAATTAAATAAAATCTTTAAAAAAAAAAAAGTCACATCATAGAAAGTATAATAATAAAAGTAGTTTTTAATAATTTAGAAAAAATTCTATAATCTGTACCTGGAGATACACTCTTAAGTAATAGAGGAAACTCAGAAACCTTATGAAGAGAGAGATCAATGTATCCACCCATATAAAATTTAAAAATCCCAGTATAGAAATACCCAAAATGGGGTTAAAAACTAGATAACAAGTGAGGAGAAAATGTTTACTGCACATGACAAAGAGTAAATGTTTCTACAGTTCAAATTACAGCAAAAATTTATATGAAACGTATAAATAACCCAGAGAAAAATGCATGAAGAATATTTTCAGAAGAGAAATGCAGATAGCTCATGAGCGTGTGAGAGGACGCCCGACCTCAGCAGCAGTTAGGAAATGCAAATTAAATCAATGAGATCTCATTTTCCCTGTTAGATCTCCATAAATAAATAAATAAACAAATAAATAAATAACATCCAGAGCTATGGAGATTATGGGGGAAAGGGACACACACATAGCCGATAGGAACATAAATATTTATAGACAGTGTCAGTATCTTTTAAAGGAACCTGGCAGCATCTGTGAAAACATGTGCCTACCTTGACTGGACAGTATTACCTTTAGGGATCTTTCCTCCCGAAATGAAGGCATTCATGTGAAAAGTATATGAAAAGCTTGGTAAAATAAAGATGGAAATCACCTTCCTGTCTTTCATCTAGGGAATGGCTGAGAAAAGAGAAGTACATCCAAACTATGGAAGCTCTGTCACCTAACACATGAGTAAGAAGCTCTAGGGAGCACTGACAGGAAGGACATCCACGACATATTGTTACTTGAAACAAAAAGTCATTTTACAGGGGCGCCTGGGTGGCTCGGTGGGTTGAGGATCTGATTCTAGATTTCGGTCAAGGTCATGATCCTGTGAGATCGAGCCCCACATTGGGCTCTGTGCTGAGTGTGGAGCCTGCTTGAGATTCTATCTCTCCCCCAACCCACGCCTACCCCCAACCCCACTAGTACGGGAGCTAAATAAATAAATAGTTTTACAAATTGAACCTCTCTAAATGTATGGATATGTTTCGGGCATGCGTAGGTAAGCTTAATGAAAGATGCCTGACCAAGTGTTCACACCGATTACCATAAGGTGTCCCTGGAAGGAAGAAGAGGGAGATAATCACCCCTTGATCTACACACCTGGGCACTGCTTCCCCGGCTACCATCCATGCATGATTTTGTCTGGTTGTTTGTTAGCTCTAAAGAAAGGAACTAATCTCAAATTCTAGTCACTGTACCGACTAGCCAAGTGACCTTGGAAAGTCCCATAACCTCTCTAAGTCTTACTTTTCTCCTCTATAAAATAATAATAATAGGATCTCCCAGAGTTGTAGGGAGGATTAGGAAGATAAGATATGTCAGGTCCGTGGCACAGAGATTATGGTACGTGATCGGCAAATGCAAACCCCCTCTTCCTTCCTTTCTCTACCCCCTCCAGTGATGTTTTCAGAAATGCGAGCCAGTCCCCACATTGGAACCAACAGGTGGATGAAGGTGCTGTACAAACGATTAATCCAACAGCTTCTAAAAGCAAAATAAAAATGGTTGTCTTTGGAGTTAAAACCACTCTGGGTGATTCACATTACTGTTCACCACAAAACCCCCCACCACCAATTCATCCAGACATCGAGAGTTACAGATTCAAGAAATAATTGCACATGGTGCCTTCAGGGTGTGAAATTAAGCAGTCAATCCTATGATCTAGACAGCACCCCACTCTGAATCCAGGTTGGGCTGTGTGGGCACCTGAAAGCTGCCTTTCTTCCCCACTGCTGTCTGGATCTCTCATCTTTTCCCTTTCTGGGATGCTACCATGGTGGGACCAGTGTCGGGGATCCATATCATTCTCCAGGATCCCCTCACTGGACCCCTTCTCTAACTCTCACAGAGTATTTATTATAAAAACCACATATTGGCATGCCTGGGGGGCTCAGTTGGTTGGACGACTGCCTTCGGCTCAGGTCATGATCCCGGAGTCCCGGGATTGAGTCCCACATCGGGCTCCCAGCTCCATGGGGAGTCTGCTTCTCCCTCTGACCTTTTCCTCGCTCATGCTCTCTCTCACTGTCTCTCTCTCAAATAAATAAATAAAATCTATAAAAAAAAATAAAAATAAAAACCACATATTGCTAGACCTTTGATAAACATGTTCCCACTTAATCTTCCCAGCACCTCTCTGAAGCAACTGTCACCCCCATTTTACAAATGGAGAAACCAAGACTACAGAAGTGTAGCCACCTACTCAAGGTTCCGTGGTGAGGATATGGTAGCTCATGATCAGAGAAGTTAGAAGACCCAGTGGCTTAAACTCTCTCTCTGCATAACCGTTATTCAGAGTCCCGTGATAGTGTGTCCTAGGTACTAAGAATGGCAAGTTTCTCTGTGTAAGGGAGAACTTTCGGCTTTTAACTGGTTCTAAGACTTCTGTGGTTTGCAGCCTCTGCTCATACTTGCAGACTGAACTCCAATATCCCCTCTAGTAAGAAAGCTTTTCCTAGCGCCAGAGGAAAGCGTCAGAGTCCATTTACTCCCCTCTCTGCATTTAAGCTTTAATATGCACACACCTTAATTATAACACTTACCATGTTTTATGATAACTGTTTGTTAACGTGCCTATCTTCCCACCCTATGGGGTGTCCTTAAGAGTGCGGGCATTTTCTTTTAATCTGACTCAGTGGAGATGTTTCCTTAATTTGCAGATGAATGCACAACTTAATGATTATGTGTTAAGCAGGTTACTTTGCAACCCCTGAGAGGTCCCCAAGTGAGAGAACAGGAAGCCCCTGTTAGACGCCCTTTATGAAATACAAACCAGAGGACCAGCAACAGAAGAAGAATCCAGAAGCAAAAGAGTTATTCAAACGCTATTCCTCTTATGAAATAAATCTGAAATCAGAAAGGGGCCAAAAGCCTACAGCAGTGGGTATTTTAAACATGCTTATTAATAATGGCTCAAAGTGGAGATTTATTACAGTTCAGAATAGGGAAAGGGACAGTAAATCAGCATTGGTGAGGAAAAGAGCAAGGGAGAGATATGAGTTCTTATTTAAAATGTATTCATGTGCTTTATAACCCTAAAGTAGAGATTGCTGTATTGAAGTGGAAGGCTTTATTTGTAGGATTGAATTCACCAAAGATACGTTTTATGCCAGTATTCATTTTCCCATCTTTCATTTGCTTTCCTTTAGCCGAAAAGTTGGGGACTTAGTTTATTGCTTGAAAGCAAAAAGAGATTGCCTTAGCAGAGTCTCTCCATGAAAATATTCCTTGCTTCGAATGGTGACTTCGAGCACTTGTTGGATTCTAGGAAAAATGCTATTTTATTGGCACATATGTTGAAGAGAATAGTTTTTAAAACATTCAATTAGTTCTGCCTTTGAGATAGAATTTAAACAAATCCAAAGCAATAGGATTAAATTCACATAAAAACCCAACTGTTGCTTAGGAACCGATTCTTTTCCCACTCCAACTACTCTAAGGATAATCAAGCTCACTCTTGGCTATATTCCAACCAAGGAGATACATGCTTTTAATTCATCAATCAATTCATGGTTCTCCCTTGCCTAAAACTCTCAGTGGCTTTCTAATACATTAGAGTCAAGCACAAAGTCCTCACTATGGGCAGCAGAGTCCGGAAACATCAGTCCCTTTTCTACCCAGCCAACCTCCTTTCCTCTCGCCTTTTCTCTCATCTGGTTCATCAGGTTCAAGTTAACCGGCTTCCTCCTGGTTCCTTGAACACATCAGGCTCTTCTCTGCCAAGACCAGTTCTGCTCCTCTGTCTGGGACACACTTTTCCCTGCCACTCTTCAGGCACGACTCCTCTCAATCCTTCCACGGCTACTAGATGTCACTTCCAAAGAAATTATCTGTGACGAGGCTATGTCTCTATCCATGCTTTATTCTGTAATCCATTGCCATCTTTTTTTTTTTTTAAGATTTTTATTTATTTATTTGAGAGAGAGAGAGAGAATGAGTGGGAAATAGCACCAGCTGGGGGAGGGGTCAAGGGAGAGGGACAAGCAGACTTCCTGCTGAGCAGGGAGCCCAATGACGATGAGGAGCTCGATCCCAGGACCCTATGATCACAGCCCCAGCCAAAGGCAGACGCTTAACCAACTGAGCCATCCAAGCGTCCCAGTACGTTGACCATCTTAATTGTCTCTACAGCGTGCTCACCGGAAATGCTAACTCCGTGGATAAATGCAAGTGTGGAGATAAACAATAAGCAATAAGCAATAAACAATAAACAATAAATAAATAAATAATAAATAATAAGCAATATCTCCTGTATTCCCCACTGGGAGCTGTTTTCCTTCATTGCTGAACTATCCAGAACTGATAGCAGGGTCTGACCCGTAATGGGTCCTCAGCAAATGTTTGCTGCATGAGTTCTGGGTGTCAAGCCTAACGCCTGGCATGTCACAGGCTGTCAGTAGACACTTTTTAAGTGAGTTTGTCTTCCTCCTTTAGGATTTAGCAAATTCACATAAGCTGCATGAATTAATTCCCAGTGCCAAATTCCCTGCCCATAACCGCATGGGCTATGAAAGTTCTGCTGAGACAAGAAATGAAAATTTAGGACACATAAATAAAAAGGATGTCTAAGAGTTCAGACAAGATGCTGGGCCATCATCTCTAGGATCCAAAAAAAAAAAAAAAGTCCCAGGGCAAATTTTAACTCTCAATATCAGACTTGAGTCCTCAGGTTCCTTGCTCTCCTGATCAGTTTCTTGTTTCAGTGAGAACTTTTCCATTTTTGTATGGGGGTTACCATGATGTGTTAATAAACTAAACTGGGGCTTTTTCTTGGTTCACTGGTTTTGAACAAGCGGCTGATGGGTTTTGCTTTGGGTTTTCCAAGGCTCATATTTTAAGCAGCTGAAATCACGGTCACTGGGCGTCTTTCATAGCTCACTGCTCCCAGAGCCAAGAGACTGTTTGGGATTTGTAGTTTATGGTAACAATACAGCATTGCCATTGGGGAGATGTTTTGGCAAAATAACACAGAGCTGCGATACAGCCCTTAAGAGCCATTGTTTGGGCTCTGTGAAAATTAATTTTCAAAAATATCCAGGTCTGTTGTGTGTTCTGGTTTATATGTAAATTAGAAGATTGTGGGAAAAGGATACCAGGAATGATGCCATTCAGACAACTTCAGACCAGTCATCCATTCATTGGTTAGAGTGACTCTCACTCAGTTTTGCTTTACTTACATTTGAGGATTTTTTTCTTAATGATACATTGAACCAGTCGAGCTAGAAGAAGATACAGCATTAGCCAATATGCCACTATAACTGATGCTTTTAAAAAAATGACACAGAGCTTAAAAACTTGATTGATGGGGACAGTCATGGAAACTAAGAGAAAAGTAATTCAATCGTGATTCTCTCAATTTGGAAGTAGAAGCTGTGTCGTATCATCCCGCGGTGCCACCTCTGCTCCCAGGGGTGGCACGGGGTGTGTAGCAACTTGAAGGATCAATAGCATGGCGGGTAGTTAAGTGTCAGAATCAGGCGATAATGTTCTGCCCAAATCCGGAGGGAGAGTTTCTCACTCTAAATCCTGAAGCCTTGGTTCACACGTCCAGCCTCGCTGTGCAGGTGGAATCTGCTGGCTCACTCCCATGCGGCAGGAAGTGTGGCATCTCCACGTCCTCCTGTTTCCAGAGGCTTCCTCCTAATGCATTTCCTTAGAACCTAGATGACACCACATTTGCAGACATCTGAGTCTGGTCCTTTGGGCACCTAAGTTCCCTAGACTAGTTTTGACACCTTCGCTATCGTCCCCCAACACTTAACATGGATTCTAAAGGCATGGACTTCTTTCATCTGGACCAGAACCTTCTCCAGCCCAGCTGGCCCCAGGACACCAATCCCTAGAGGTGCTCTTCATGAGCGGTCGTCCCCATTAGATCTCCTTGACATCCCTGCAGAGGAGACCCAAGCAAATCCCCTCTTGCCTAGATTGAAAACTTTGTATCTAACGCAGCCACCATTGTATGGCTTTTTAAAAATCTTCATTTTGTTTGTGATGGTTGACGTCCAAAGCATGTTGGTTTGAGTCTCTGCACTTGACATTTAATTTAACCAATAAACAATTACCGATGTTACTTTTGATTTGCCAAAAGAGAAACCGGGAGCAGAGTCTTACAATGGCCAAGGCCATACTTAACTCAGATACTCCTTGGCTCCCATAATCTGCCCTTGTGTGGAGCCTGCTGGGAAGGAGGGACTTGACCCTCTGCCGGTAAGGCTTTCATTTCATGTGTGTGTTCAGGCCAGATGGTCTGTAAGGCGCCTTCTATTTCTGAAAGATGAGGAATTCATCAGGTCATGATCCCAGGGTCCTGGGATTGAGCCCCTTATCAGGCTCCCTGCTTGCCCACTCCCCCTGCTTGTGTTCCCTCTCTCGCTGTCTCTCCTGCTGTCAAATAAGTAAATAAAATCTTAAAAAAAAACAAAAAAGAAAGAAAGAAAGAAAGAAAGAAAATAAATAAATGAGCAGTCCAGTAGTGAGCAAACTTAGATACCCCTTCAGGAGTGGAGCTAATGAACAGGGGCGAGTGGCTCTCAGCTGTTCCTCCGTTGTCTGAGCAGGTGGTTGGAACCAGACTCAGAGGCCTCAGTAGTGAAGTGGGAATATAAAACCCTGAAACTATTTGTCATAAAGAATGGCATGCCCAATGAAAGCCCAGGCAGATGTTCCCATAAAGTGTTTGTTGTTTGTGTTTTTGTGGGGGTGCTTTCGGGGTGTGAAGTTTATTAGTAAGGCTCAGAGCATCTCCCTCCCCATGTTGCCATATATTAGCAGTCTTGCAACCCATTTATGGGGTTGGAATTATTTGGGGTAATGATTTTCATGGGAATAGATGAAATGCAATCTGCACTTAGCTCTCACTACCTTTATTATGCAGCTGCCTTCCGGGGGAAGATCCCCAGACGTCATAGATGGGCCCACTGTCAAAGAGGTGAGGGTCTCAAGGAGTATTAAAGCTCAAAGGGGGCTGTATTAGTTTCCTGTTGTGGCTATAACAAGTAACTGCAACTTAGTGGCTTAACATGACACAAATTTATTTATCTTATAGTTCTGGGGGTGAGAAGCCCTAAATGAACCTTGGGGGGGCTAAAAATCAGGGTCAGCATGCCAGTGTTCTTTCTGGAGGCTCAAGGGGAGAGAATCCATTGCTTCGCCCATCCCAGCTTCTAGAGGTCACCTTGGTTTATATCCCCTTCCTCCATCTCCAACGCCAGTATCTTCTGCCCTCTCTTTCCACCCAAGATCTTCTCTCTATGTCTCTGACGCTCCTACACCTCTCTCTTAAAAAAGACCCTTGGGATTACATTGGGCCCACCCAGACAATCAAGGATAATCAACTCATCTCAGTACCCTTAATTATTTCCACACAGTGTCATTTATTATGGAAGTTTAACATCTTAGGATGTGAACAACTTTGAAGGAGGACCATTATCCAGCCTGCCATTAAGGCTATAGAGACCAATGAAAGCCCAAAAGATAAATGATATATCTAAAGCCACCCAGCTTCTCTGGGGCAGTGCCATGGCCTTATCCCAGCCATCCTCCTATCTGCCACGTTTCTGTGCATCACTGACAAAGATGGGTAGGAGAGGGCCTGACGGGGGGCCTTTATTTGCATAACAAACTGGAAATGATTGAGGAGTAAGTATAGGATTGTCAGTGATTTAAAAATAGCAGTATAGAGGAGACAGAAGTTTATATTTTTAAAAATGCATGTTTAATTCAAGAGCTTCTTTAAATATTATCATTTGGCTAGGGCGTGCTACCTTCTAAAGATGTTCAGTGACTTGTAGGGATAACATGATTTAAATACTGATGGGAAATGAAAGTGCTAAGGAACACAGGTACAGGTTCTTCTCTTCTTCCTACTCCCACCCCCTCTGCTTCTCTCTCTCCATTTATTAGTCTACCCATGGCTGTCATTTGAAAGTCAGTTGGAGTTGGAAAACCAACTTAAAGTCTTTAAACTAAAAGGAATGGAAGAACCAACCAATGGGCTTATTGCCATGGGTTAAGGCAAATTAAGTATTCGCCATATTTTACAAGGAAGCCCCCCTTTGGTGTTGAAACATTCTTCTAAGAATCTGAGAAACTTGCTTTTGGTTTTCCTCCCCCTTCTGCCCAACAATGGCCTGTAACAAATAAAAGGTTGGTAGAATTTTGGATTTCAGTGGTACTAGACATACTATCCAGCCTGATCCTTCTCCTGAAATGTGGGTCTTTTATAGATTATGTTTGGTAGGGATTTGCACTACTCCTCTCTTGCCTCAATTTTCTCCATCCGTGACATGAGAAAGAGTGTTGGCTGCTTAAAATAAAGGGTGAATTAAATTTGAGTTCCTGAGAGTACAAGTGCATTTGAGAGGGTTGTGATCTGTTAGTTTCATCTACTCTAGAAATCACTCCCTAACTCCACTACCCACTGTGTCAGGGTGCGGTGCCCCTCACCTAGCGATTCATAACCCACTCACCTCATTCTGCAACACTCCACCCTGCTCCCTGCAAAGTGGTAATCATTCTTACACATATCTGCCTTACTCTAAATTTACCTAAGCCAGGGCTGGACATGCAACAGGAGCTCATTGTACTGTCCATGGACACTGTGGATGGATGAGTGAGTGAATAACCATATAGGCTCATAGCCACATAGTGGACACATGGATCCAGAGCCTCAGTAGAAATACTGAGCACGGAGGAAGGTGGGTGGCAGGAAAAGACTGAAGATACAGTCTGTGATCTTCACTGATGTAAAATTAATAATTGGTTCCCCTTGCTCTGCTAACTTTCTTAAGCAGAAGGAAACTGGAAATTGCCATAGAAATTTATTTTCACAGATGTTTTAATGTGGCATTGGAAGATGAGTAGACCATTCCCCTTTGGGTATTTGCACCCAACACTCCATGTCGTTTTTTCTGCCTGTCAAATCAACGTGTTCTTGAGCTACTGGTACATTAGGTTAGTGACACAGTGCTGGATTAAACAAAGACAAGATCATTTTGCCAAGCTCCTATCTGGCCTTGATTGGGGGTCATAAAACTCATACATTCCCTCAGTTTGGTTTTGACAACTCACGGAATAACACCTTGTGTATGTCACATGCTACTTTCCTTTAAAAGCTTTCAAAACCTTCTATATTGAACAAGGGTGATTCCCGTATCATTCCTACCACATGGGAAAGCAAAGCATCAGCTCAGGAATTACTAAATACTCAGTGTACTTCAAAAGATCATGTGGGTGGACTACGCCATCTTTCCACAAAGGCGTTAATGCTAGCTGTACTCATCAAAGTCTGAAACAAGATGAGTGGGTCTGAAACAAGAAAATCTGAAGGTAAAATTTAGTAATTGACCAAGATCCAGGCCGGGAAAATACCCTAGTGACACCCAAGGGTCTCTATGGGTGGGAAACGCCAGGTGGCCCTTTCTGATGTCACCATTTTGGTGCCATGGCTCTTCTTGCATTGTTTCTTAAAACTTCCACCCAGACTAATTCTACAATTTCTTTTTGTTTCTAGTTCCTTCTTTCTGGGGATTGGTGAACTCAGCTTGGAATCTTTGCTCTGTGGGGAAACGGCAGTCGCCGGTCAACATAGAGACCAGTCACATGATCTTCGACCCCTTTCTGACGCCCCTGCGCATCAACACTGGGGGCAGGAAGGTAAGCAGCCATGGTGCTTCCATTGTGAAGTCGAGGATGTCTGGAGATGCTGATTCTGAAAGCCAGTCCTCTGGGTCTCCAGCTCTCTGATGAGTTTGCCTTTCCATCTAGGAGTAAAATCACAGACCTCAGGCCTGCTGCCAACCAGTGTAATTATGTCTGAATTGTGCTTTCTCTTTCCTAGCTAGTCAAACCCTCATGCTTCTAATTACTTTGTACCCCCTAGAGGTTGCCTAAGGCCCTATCCCTTGGTACCTCATGAAGGTCAGAAAGCAGTGTTGCTTCCCAAGCATATCACGCTGGGAAAATCCCTCCTCTTTACTGGGGCTTCTTTTAACCTCAACAAAGTGGGGGGAAAATTGTTTTAACAAAAGTAAAATCAGAAATTTGTCATCTTGGAAGGAAAAACAAATAAAAATTACCTTAGGTGATTTATAAGAAAATCAATAATTAATCTTTCTAGAGGCATCTTGGATGGCTAAGAATCCTAGCTCTTGCCCAGAAATGCTGAGCTATACCTTGTGATTCTCACACCAATGTCCCTCCTTCCCCCACCTCCCATCCCCCCACCCCCACTGCCGTGAGATGCTCCTCCTTAATTTTCGGAAGGTCATAATGCCTGTGGGGTTTCTTGTTGCTGGGCTCTAGCATTTCTCTTGTGGGCTAATTTCTTTCTGGCTACCTTTTACTGTTGAGTAGTTCATTGAAGGTGGGAAATACACACACACAGCAAATTGTGTTTGAAGGTGATTTAGTTATTGTGAACTCAAGAGGAATGGAAAATCATTTGTGTCCAAGAAATTGGGATTAAAATTATGGACAGTCTTTGTTACTGCTGGCAGCCGATTCTCCAGGGTTTGCGTTCCTGAGGCTCTGCCCTCTACTTATTCAGTCCGTTTGCCTTACTTACCATGGAGTTTGTAAGAAAGTTTTTCTCCTTCTGATATATTGGAATGTATTCTTTCCTATTACATAACTGTCCCCAGAAAACCAAACAAAAAAAATAAACCCAAATTCTAATGACGGTTCTCAGAAATGTTAGTAACTTTGACTCAGGTCATAAAGCGGGTTTTAAAAGGCTTTGCACATGATTGAGACTATCTCTCTATGTGGTTTTTGTGTGCTGTTTTGAATATGACTTGAGAAGTATTTTTCTAGAAGAGTCCTATGTAGGTCATGTAGTTTATCGCTCTGATTCCATGGAAATTAACCTACCCAAATTACCGTTCCATTTGAAGTTTTATTTTTATAAACTCTAAAGGGAACTTGCCGTGGGTTCTACACATACCTCTCTCCTTCAAGTCATGACCATGGACAGGCTCAGTGACCAGTATTCAGAAAAGGCAAGTTGCAGTTTTGACTTTTTGATCACTCTTTCCTTCTTGGAAAGGGCAATGAAGGGAATAATTGTACTCTGGACAAAGGGTGAAGCAGTAAAAAAGCAGAATGAGGGTTGGTACCTGAGTTCCAGAAATCAGCTAAAAGGTGACCAGCAATGGGCGCCTGGGTGGCTCAGTAGGTTAAAGCTTCTGCCTTTGGCTTGGGTCATGATCTCGGGGTCCTGGAATCGAGCCCCGCATCCAGCTCTCTGCTCAGCGGGGAGCCTGCTTCCCCCTCTCTCTCTGTCTGCCTCTCTGCCCACTTGTGATCTGTCAAATAAATAAATAAAATCTTTAAAAAAAATAAAAATAAAAGATGACCAGCAAGACTGAAGCACAGAGATTAAAGAGGAGGAGACGGGAGGTAAGGATGGAAAAGGAAGATGGGGCCAAATCTAGAGGCTGTGTGAAGGAACTGGATCTTTTTCCCGAGTTATAGCAAGTGATTGAAGCATTTTTAGGTCAAGAATATGTTGGACACGGGATGGGAAAGGTGACAGGCTGACGCAAATAATGGACACATAAATTTCACTTTTCTATCAGCCCATCTTAGAGGAAAATATTGATGTGAAAAAAAAAATAACTAATTCAAGACAGCTTCTCCTAAAATTTATTACGAAAGATGAGATGGGACAATTGCATGGTGTTAAAAAGCACTCATAAGTTTTGGCTTGGTTTTTCTTTTTGTTGTTGACAGAGATTTTTTTTTAATATATATTTTCAATTCAGTAAAGTGTACCTGATCCAAATCAATTTTCAAATGCACTGGAGTTTGGAATTTTGGAAACATTTACTCTCAACGATGGAAATATTTATATCTGGCATGATTTGTGTTGTTAGCTATTTGAAGAGCTGAGAACTGTCTGGTGGTTTCCTTTACATTAGTGAAAGGTGGAAAATAAAATATAGATGGTAGGAGGATAAACTAACTGGTAATGAAATGTCTAAACGTGATAGACAGTAGCTAAACCACATTTGCCAGCTTTTTAAAGGTGCCGTTTAATGAGTTGGAGACTTACTTTGAAAGTGAGTATTCAAATCACTGCTGTGAATTTAGTTTTGCCTTGAAGAGATAGGTATCAAAAGGTGTAAAGACCACCCTGTAGGACTGGGAGGTTTTGTAGAACGTGGGCAAGGTGCCACAATGTAAAGTCTGAGGTCTGCTGGGTATCAGCATGTAAAATGCGCCCCAGTCATTATGTGTTTTATGTCACATTCTTATCCCTGAGCATGACTCCTGCTCATGTTTCAGTGTACCTTATGCCCAAGCCCGTGAATGGCCCCGCTGCAGCTTCTGACTTGTGTTACTGTGTTCGTTTTAGTGTGTCTGACCCAGCATGGGGATCAAATCATGAATTAAGGGCTTATCTTAGCATGGGCAAGGGCTGAAATTCAACCTGAATAATAATATATGACAATCAAAACTTATTGTGTCTTGGATATAACGGAGTATATTCATTGTACTTGAATAATGGTATTTCTTTTACTTTATAGGTTGCTTCTTTTCAGTGGTAATTCTTAAGTAATGTTTGGGTTTGTTTTTGTTTTTGTTTTCTTGAACAAGAGTGGTTTTTTTGTTTTGTTTTGTTTTGTTTTGTTTTTTACCCTGTTCATATCTGACACATAGGACTCCTATGGGCAAAATTTAAAGTAACTGTGCTTTTTAAACAATATTCACTGAGCATTGAGTTGTGTATGGTCACAAGAATCTTTCCTTGGACTCAGTCTCCCACCCTTGACCCCATTCAACTTGACTCCTAATAGTCTAAACAGTTGTTTTTTTTGTTTTTTTTTCTTAATCTTGGAGTTAATTAATTTAGAGAAAGCTACTGAGCGAACCCAGGAATTAGAGTAGGCAGGTGGAGATAATTCTTCCTTCACAGTCTCAGATCATTTAAAATCCCTGTATGTGGGAAATTAGATTTTGATTTATCTAGTATTTTAAGCTCAGTTCAAGCCTGATGGACTGTTTTAAAGGTGGAGACCCTTGGTAGTCAATGGACTTGTACAGATTCGAATATTTTTTTACCTTCCTTGTCTTTTTCCTCACATCAAAGTGAGTGTACCTTATGTGTTTGTGTCTTAACTTTTGTGTGCTGTTCACCCAAGTAAGCTTCCTGGTAATGTGAAAACAATGTAGAGTGTGAATGTTACTGAATAGCAAACTATGAATGGCCTGGCTTAATCATTTTGGGGTATAATAGTTCCTCCAGATATTTGCCTGGAGCATTCTCTGAGACAGGTGAGGCGGGTACTGGAGGCTTTCTGGATTAAGAGGTGAGGTTAGCATTCATGGAAGAGGTGTAGTTTTTAGATAACCTCTCTACTGATCTGAAATATCTAAAAGAAGAAAAAGTATATTAAAATGGAGTTGGAAATCACTTGCTGATCCTGCCATTGTAACCAAAAATCAGTTCTGGCATCCTTCTTCATCTTTCTGCTCTTTTAATAAAATGGACATCTCAGGAGTTAGTGACATGAGCATTGCTTATGATACATTAAATGTAAAAGGTAGCATCTAACATCATTCACTTAATGATCCCAATTTGTTTAAAAAGTATCCATGCTATGCATAGAAAAGAGACCAGTGTTAAGAGTAATATTGTTTCTTTCTACTTTCTTAAAGCTTCTAGATTTTCTATAACAAGTCTGCATTAATTTAATAATCTGAAAAACATGTATAGATTTTAAATTCATCCCTTTGTTTTAGGCAAAAATATACTTAGAGTTGGCAAATGCGGTAGATGGACTAATGCCCTCTCCTAAAGATTATATATATATATTATATATATATATAATATAGATTATATATATATTATATCTCCTAATCCCCAGAACTTACGAATATGTTATCTTATGTGGGCAAAAGCTATCTGAAAGATGCAATTAAGTTAAACATCTTAAAATGGATAGATCATCCTCTATTATCCCGATAGACCCATTGTAATCACACAGTTCTTACAAGGAACAAACCGAGGAAGATTCCAAGGCAGAAAAAGAGATGTGACAGAGGAAGCAGAGGTCAGAGAGATGTGCTGCCATGAGCCAAAAGAATGTGGGCAGCTTTGAGAAGCTGGAAAAGGGTAAAGAAATAGATTCTTCCCTGGAGTCTCCAGAAGGAAGACAGCCCTGCTAAAACCTGGATTCGAGCCCAGCAAAACTGATTTTTGACCTCTGACTTCCAGAATGTAAGATGACCGTTTCAAGGAGATTGGTTGCCATCTCATGCAAGCCCAGGGACAGAGCAGAGGACAGAAGACCCCAGCTGCACTCCTCCCCACCTGCCCTTTGCCAGACTCCCTCTGGGGAGAAGTCAGAGACCAAGACAAGACTGTTGATTCAGTCTACATAAGCCAGCCTCCAGGCCACAGGATGAGGTGAAGGTAGATTTGAAGGGGCGGTTAGAAGACATCCAACAGAAGGCTATACCCTTTATCTACGTGACCATTGGCACGTTTCCCATTAAATGAGTATGAGGTAATAAAACTCATCATTGCCTATAAAATTAGGTATAAATGTCTCAACCTGGCATTCATAGTCCTTGCAATATGGCCCCAAACCTCCCTTCCAGAGCCTTATTCTTCTTACATCTTATGCCTACCTTTGTTCCCAGTTTGAGACTGTGGTACTTTTTTCTTAATTGACCATATCTCATCTTTCCCTGTCATCTGTGCTTTGGTCACAATGTAACCCTTCACCTTACGTACCTTCTGTAACTCAGCACTCCCCATCCCTACCCTTCTCTCATTCAGTCTCTGTGGCTCCAGTACTTTCCCTGCCATGACACGCCTCTTGATATCTTTCATGACTGGTGAAATCCCTCTCCATTTGCCTTCTTAAGTAACTTGCTTATCTTTCATTTAGGACCTGAACCTTGACCTATAGTACATCAGTCTTACCCACCTCATTTTCCTGTCTTAGATTAAGGGCTCCTCCTGATAAATGTGCTTTCATAATTTCATTTTATATCCCTGTGTTTATCTATGATGTTGCTGGTTGATTTGAACTGAACCAAGACTATCTTTGATTACCAAACAAAAGGTTTATGTGGAATTAGTAAAAAGTTGCTTTGATTCAAGGTGGGAAAAATATGAGAAAGTCCCATGCTGAAAAGTAACCTTGTGATCAACAGAATCTGTCATTAGAAACTAATTTTCGGTTATTGTACTTCTCCTGAAACGTGGTCAAAATATGTTGAAAAAAATAATGACTGTGAATTGGTTAGGTGCTTAAAATATTATCGCTTCTTTATTTTTAAATTTCCCCATGAACCTGATAGCAAAATTTAGTTGACCACAATTAATCATGGCAGTGTCTACATTGCTATGTTAAGAAACCTTTTATGAGTAAGGCATTTATGTTCCTTCAAGGACTTTACAATATATTAGGGGAGAAAATATAGATATACGGATGTTAAATCACACTAGCTGATTTAAATAACTGCTGAGATAATAGTGGAAGAGATCCTAAGGAAGTAGTGAAATGATTAATTAGCAAATCAATCATTTTGACATTAGTATTTAATGGTGGTAAGAAGTTGGGTTGGCTGAACCAGGCTTTATGGAGTGCTAGAATGTGAGTTAGCATGGGCAGGTAGGTGGAATGAAATACTGTTTGCAGGGGGGTCTTTAAATGTTAAGACGTTCTGGCTCCATGTGTGAAAGATTGAAGAAAATGTAAGGATAGATCCATTTTGCTATCTAAGTATGTTACAGTGGTACTGGTTTTTATTGGATAAGTGATATTAAACTTTCATAGATAAGTATTCTTTCCCATTTGGAACTCATTAGCTATCTTTAAGTACAATGGGTCTTTTTATATTGAAGCTCTGGTATGGAAATGATACATATAATTTTACGTGTGCTCGTGGGATAAAGTAGATTTCTAAGAGCTGATGAGGAAGTGAATGTAATTCTTACTCATTTGTATTTTGTGGTTTGATAAATTTCTTGACTTGCCATACTGACAATATCCTTTCTCAGAAGGATGCAATAAAGGATCTCCTTATTTGAATCTAATTCTAACCAACAAGGAAAAGCAGCAGCTCAGTGATATGGAATGGATAGTAAAATTCTGGAAGAAAGTGGATGTGTTATCTTAGAAAATACGGTGGCCAAAGGTAAAAAAAAAAAAAAAATGCTAATAAGCTTTTTCAGACATGGATCCTAGAAGCTTCAAAAGGCAGATTTTTGAAATCATAGTTAAAGTAGATGTGATCTCTCTGCCTCATGGAAGGTAACTCTAGAGGACTGGGAAGCTCTTAAAAATGAAATTATGGTAATACAATTACAAATGATGATTCCCCCCCCCCAAAAAAAAAAGGAAGTGGTGGGAGCTAAGGCTACAGATGTGGCTATACAGGGAGTCTTGCCAAAAATAATGTTTTTAAATGTCAGGGAAAGGATGTGAGAGAAAGGGCTTTATAGCCAAGGAGGAGGACGAAAGTGGAAGGAAACTTTGAAAATCATTGCAGGGAGAATAAGGTCCAGAATGAGTTTAGGGTGGTGGAATGAAAGGTCTTTTAAAGTTATAGTTAGAGGAAGCAGGAACATTAAGACAATATAGACCTTCATTTGGGGGAAAGGAGGGAATAGATATCCACAGATGTTCCACTTCAGTTTTGGATTCTAGGTTTACCACTTGTCACCCAGAGTTGAGAAGCCTGACCTCTCTGAGCTTCCGTTCCCTCCTCTGTAAAAGAGAGAACGTAACAAGAGAACCTTGCAGGGTTGCGGTGGAAGGAATTCTGTGAACTAACACACAGTAGACAGGTGATAATTCGAATTATCAGGCCGATAGCTGGCAAAGAAGGAGATGCGTCACAGTAGTTAGCTAGTATCTTCGTCCCTTCAGGCTGCTGGATCAACCTGTCACTGACAGTGTGGCTTCTAAAGAATGGACATTTACGGGACTCTTGGGTGGCTCAGTTGGTTGGACAACTGCCTTTGGCTCAGGTCATGATCCTGGAGTCCCAGGATCGAGTCCTGCATTGGGCTCCCAGCTCTATGGGGAGTCTGCTTCTCCCTCTGACCTTCTCCTCGCTCATGCTCTCTCTCACTGTCTCTCTCTCAAATAAATAAATAAAATCTTTAAAAAAAAAAAAAAAAGAATGGACATTTACGTCTCACAGTTTTGGAGGCTGGGAATTCCAATAGGGAGAAAACACAACCTAATCTCCCCTGGAGTTTCTTCATCAAAGAAACTCCTATTCCCTTTAGAATCAGTAACATGTATGCTGGGAGGTGAAGTGAGTGACAGAATATGACTCCAGAACCACCTTGCCAGCAACCCGTATCCGAAAGCTTTAAAGTCAGTAGGCATGAAGGTAAAACTTTCCTCTCACGCCTATCTTTATAAAAAAGCTGCACAGATTCAGACTGGGCTGGATTCATCGTAAAATCACTACATGCGGGAAAAGTAGAGGCAGTTAATAGATAATGTGATCGGCATGAGTAAATAGCACAGGGAAGATGCCAAGAGACGAATTCAACCTAATTACACAGTACATGAGGTACTCCTCCATAAGTGAGGCTGTTGTCCTTACAATAACCTTCAGTGAGAAGAGACTACCTGGGATATTGCCATCAGATCCCTCAGTGCAGGTGGTTAGAATAACGAATGGAAAAGAGGTTGACCAAGTGGAATGTGGAAGAAGAGGAACAAAGTGTTGAGAAGTATCAACCGTTCTGTATGTTGTGTATTCAATTCTCTTGCTCTCTCTCTGTCTGAAAGAACAACATTCCAAGGTATGATTACAGGTGCCTTCTAATGATACCTGTCCTGTGCAGCCTCAGACAAAGAGAGCTGGTGTTTGGAAATGGCATGCACCAGACTTTATTTCAAAATAAGAGCTCGAGCCCCGTGAAGGGTGAATGACCTGCATGTGTTCCACTGAGAACCCCGGCATAAAAAGAGTTCCCGCAGGCACTGAAGTCTACCTCCTACTCTAGAATAGCTCAAGCATTGGAGGAGAGCCTTGACCTGGCCTGGAATGCCCCTTCCAATCTGGAAACTGTACAAACAATGCTTAGATGGGCACACGGAATAATGTTTGTTTGAGGCTTGTGTCTTGAACTCCCAAAATGTGCATTTAACTCCCAAAGGAGAACTCCCTTTAAAAGCCCTAGCACTGGTTTGGAAGAAACCTGCCTTCTCCTCTTCCTCATCCTCTATCCAAATGACTCCTCAAAGTGCTGGATACCGTACTCTTTCTCCTTTAGGATATTTTGCTCTGAGTCACTAGAATGGAGGATCCAGGGCAAAATGAATGTTACAAGAAAGGACTTTGATTAAAGATAAAGAAACAAGGGCCAGGGTAACTGTGTTTATACTCAGAGCAGAGCGTTTTGCAGGCAGCGGAAGGTTTCAGTGCCTTGTGATGAAAGATGGGCAAACTGTAAGGGACTGAGGCTGTATCCTAAGTTGGGCATGGGCTCAGAGCAGAGGCATTCTGTGGTTTGGCGTCAGGCTCTCATGCACTGTCGCCTAGCTTAGAGCTGGCCTCAGGATTACTGCTCACATTCTCAGCAGTTGACATCGCCCAGAACACCAATGCAGTCATTAGGCAAGCCTTTGAAGGAAACACCTGGATGTTGGCTTTAGTATTTTATCAATAGATTTAGTTCTGTGTCTTTCTTTATTCCTCTGGTGAGTATTAGAAAAGACTTTGCTTTCCCTTCCTGCTTCTTGGTCTCTGTCTCTCTCTCACTCTCCCTTCCCTACCTCTTCATTTACCTTCCTCTTCTCAGTCACTCTGGCTCTCCTACCCTTTTCTCCCCTCCCCCATCTCCTTTCTCCCATTCACCTTGCCCCATTCCTCTGTCCCCCCTTTCCTTTCCTCCTTCCTTCCCCTTGGTCCTGGGTTCATGTGACCAAGGAACCCATGCCATCTCTCTTTTGCATCAGGGTGGAATAGATACTCCCCTTTCACACATTTTATTTATTTTTTATTAAGGTATTTTTTTCTTCTTCTTTTTTTCAGAATTTATTTATTTGAGAAAGAGAGAGAGAATGAGAGAGAGAAAATGAGAGCAAGGAGAGTCAGAGGGAGAAGCAGACTCCCTGCAGAGCAGGGAGCCCAATGGGGGACTCCATCCTGGGACTCCAGGATCATGACCTGAGCTGAAGGCAGTCATTCAACCAACTGAGCTATGCAAGTGCCCCCTTTCACACATTTTAGAAGGACTGACAATTTTAGGATTTTGGTGGGAACACTTAAATAAAAGAAAATTCAAGTTATTTGAAGACTGAGCACAATTTTTATGAGAGAGTATGAGGGAATTGACTCAAGAAACCTAATGAATTTAGAGGCAGATGAATTCCTCCAGGGATTTCATGGGTGTTAAGTGTCAATCATATGGTACCACCTAAGTTGTCTGGTTGCTTGATTCCACAGATGAAACCAACAGGCATTTTACAAATTAACTGCCCTTTCAAATAGGTGACAAAATGTCTTATTCACCTACACTGCTTGTAGTTCAGCTCTCTTCCCATCCATCTAAAAATGAGGGAGAAGAGCAGAAGAAAAGGGAAAAAGACAACCCAATTTTTACAGACTTCTCCCAGCTTGTGTTATCTCTCAGGCATTCCAGAACAAGTGTCTCTGTCACAGTCAAGAAGATCAAACCGGCAGAATACCTGGACGACACAGAAACAGTCATATACCCAAGCGTTCTGAATTTTGATGTTAAAAATCTGATATCAGTTGTGCATTCTCTCCAGGAAGGCTCTGAACTTGGCCAGTCTGTTCCTTGTAAGTCCAGCCATTTGGCTGCATAGACCAGCCAAGCTCTCCCTGCCTGAACTTCAGAGACTTTGAGCCCAGTTCAAGGGCCATGATTGCCTAGAAACCAGGTATCTTTGGTCTGAAAATAAAAAGTAATAATAATGTCCCCATCATTTCAGGGGGGAAAAATGAAGTAGATTCTGTGTGAAGGACTTAAGAAAATACAAATACAAATTTTTTTCTATTTCTGCCTTTCTGAAATAAAAGAACTACATTAAGACTGGAAAACTAGAATGAAAGGTATGATTTGGGGAGTCTATGCATCATAAAAAATTGAACATCAGAGCAACTATCAGACTTGTAATTGTCTCATGAAAATTTATTTTTTTTAAGTTATTTATTTATTTGAGAGAGAGAGAGAGTACGTGAGTAGGGAGAGGGGCAGAGGGAGTGAGTCTTCAAGCAGACTCCGTGCTGAGTGTGGAGGCTGACATGGGGCTCAGCCCCAGGAGCCTGAGATCATAACCTTAGCTGAAATCAGGAGTCAGATGCTTAACCAACTAAGCTACCCAGGTGCCCCAATTTTCCTTATGAAAATTTAATGTCATATAGAAGCAACATTATTAATATCTCATGAAGGAGTAAGAATAATTAAAATAATCCATTTCTTTCCAATATCTCAAATTTTATCATTTTAGAAGGTAGACATTCTAATCCCTGTTCTGTACTATGTGAGGGCCAAGATCTAAGCCCTATGAAAATTAAGAGTAGTCAGTTTATTTTTCCATTTCCTCCACCTCCCCACCCCCATGTTGTAGTTACGTAGGATGAGTAAGTGTAGAGATCTATTGTAGACCATAATGACCATCATTAATAATGTCATATTGAGGGGCGCCTGGGTGGCTCAGTGGGTTAAAGCCCCTGCATTCGGCTCAGGTCATGATCCCAGGGTCCTGGGATCGAGCCCCGCATTGGGCTCTCTGCTCAGCAGGGAGCCTGCTTCCCGCCCCCTCTCTCTCTGCCTGCCTCTCTGCCTACTTGTGATCTCTGTCTGTCAAATAAATAAATAAATAAATAAAATCTTTAAAAAATAATAATAATAATGCCATATTGAATCCTGGAAATGCACAAAGACAGTAGATTTCACCAATAACAAGACAGTGCTAACAAGAAGGATATGTTAGTGTAACTGTAGTAGTCATTTAGCAATGCATGTGTATATAAAATCCTCATGTTACACATCTTAAATATATAGTTTTTATTAAAAGGGTAAATAAAAAATGTTAAGAAATTAGCTAGTTCAGCCCAGCATCTGTTTTTTTCATACAATAAACCTAGTGTCTACTCAATAGGACATTTGGTTAATGTTTGCGTTGCCTACTTCATGTTCTGAACAGATTCTTTTCTGTGTTTACTGAGCTCTTCACCAGATGTGACATACCATAGTATAAGTCATTTCTGGCCCTTATCCCTGAAACCCACAGGCTCTGACCATATGTACAAAACATGTTTACATAGGATATTATATGATGAAGGACCATGATCTCATTTTTACCAAGAATGAAAATATATACCCCCACACACTTTGGTGTGTTGGAGTCAATGGAAACCTGTCAAACTCGCAGCATCTCACCTCCTGAAAATGTTCTCTCCCACCTTCATAATCCAAATAGGCCTCCCATCCAATTCTGTGGAGCAGAGACTTTTCCTAATTTGCATTTTCCCCTGAAATATTCAGAATATATATACATAGAGAGAGAAAGTTTTTTTTTGTTTTTTTTTGTTTTTTTTGTTTGTTTGTTTTGTTTTTTTTTAGCCAAGTAGCTGTTTTCACTGATTTCTCACTAGGAACAACATGCATGGCTTGTGCTGGGATAGAAGGGATTATGCAGTCCATATACTGTGTCACTCTTTAGTGCTTGTGTACTAGGTAAGCTTAAATATAGAAATCAGCTCAGTGCTTGAAGACTCCCAAATTACTTATTTTGAGCTGAAGAGACTCTGATAGAATAAGATTTGGGCAAAATTATCGATTCAAATTAAGTGTTGGATCACCCCTTCAGAGTCTGTTGCTTCCCTGAGCCCAAGTTTTTAGAGCCTGAGATGCAGCTTCTTGAACCAATGAATTGCTGAGGAAGTGTTCTCAAGTGAGGGAAGCAGAGCAGGGAGGAAGTTCAGCGAAGATGGGAGTCCAGCTGGAGCCTGATCCCACAGGGAGCTCTAGAGCGTGAATGGAACCACCCTCCTAGCAGACGTCCCCTTACCCCCAGGGGCCAGGGAGGCAGCGAACAGGGGCATAACCTCCCTGGTGTTCCCAGGCAAGGCGCTCTTGTGCACTGTTGCACTGGAAAATCTCGCTTCCACTGGCTTTCCAGAGCTCATCCGGACATCTCTTCCCACCTCTACGTTCAGTGACATCAAGTGGGTAAGTTGAAATTCCCATGGTAGGTGGGTTTATACCAAAGAAATTTGCCAGTGCTACACAACAGGGCCCTTCCCCCCTCCCCCCCCCCCAGAGAGCTGGTCGATAAGTATTTACCAGGGCACCACAGTTCTTACAGACCAAGGGCAGTTCCCAGGAGGAGGGTAAGTTGATTGCCGCCAACACTCAGAGTAGCTGAGAGACCTGCCCATTCTCCCAGAAAAGGGGATCTGATTGGATCATAACAGCATTTATCACAGCTAGTACTGGAAGTTTTAGATTTGCTACACATATTCATCTTGGAAATGACTCCAATGACTGTTTTGGCCTCCTTAACTACCAGTCCACTTGGGCTGCCATGTACTCTACCCTCCCCAAGCCCAGCTGCCCCCTGGGGAGGAGGTGGGAGGAATAGAAATGAGTAGAAGGAATTCTGACTTTCCTTACCTTCATTCTGATTCCTCTTTTAATATGTCATCTTTACTTGGTTGCCTTCTACAAGCCTACATTCCTCCTAATCATGTCTTTGCAGACTAAGGTTGCCATACGGGGAGCATTTTACCCAATTCCCTGGCAATCAAAAAACAATGTCACCAAGAACTTTTCCAGTTTAAGCTGCCACTGCCCCAGAACTAGGGATGTCCTGGGCTATTTCACAACCCCAGTTCCCCAACTCCACTCTCCCAGCTTCTTGTCAGTGATAGCATGTTTCTAGCAGACTAGCAGGCAATAGTGTAAACACATGTAATAAACACATTTGCAGGTGCAAAGGGAAGAAACGGGGAGGAGCTTCTGGGCTTTTCCAAGTGACCTTATTCAACACATTGTCTTATGATGATGATTTTACAGTTTCTGAATCTAAAAGGTATGATTTTTTTTTTAATCTGAATATGAGTGAGGAAATAGCCCTGTGCCAGGAAGTTTTGAGTCCACGCTGTTAAATCAATTCAAAGTATTACTAGCATTTTTCTCAGGAGTGTAATATACAACAACTGCCAAGCTTTCCTTTTGCGATTACAAAAAGGACAGATACTGGAGTGAGCCATATTTCAGCACTGCAGGGATATAAAAAATGAACTGCTAAAAACGGCCCAGGAGAAATGAATAGCAATAAGACATCAATGTCATCTGTATACTGATTTGTGATGAATTTCCAAAAGGCTTAATGGTATGATGCTGTGATATATAGGGACTTCCTGAAAGTTAATAACGGTAAGTTACCCACTTGGAAGAATGTAATGGAGGAAAGCAAGTGATCACAGATAATATATAAATAAGTAACTTCCCTAATAGAGTCAAACTGTTCTGTGTGTTCTGGATTGCGACCCTCTGTGATTAGAAATATAAAATTCAAAGGATTGTGAAGACAGGAGAAGGTCAAATGTTACACAAACACCCATAATCCTATGTTTGGTAAAGCCTTTAATTTGCCTTTCAAAGACTGGCACCCATATAGGGAAGAGAAAAGTGTATACCTTGATCACCTTTCACAGGTGAATTAACCTCAGCCAGAGTCCTTTGATTCAGGCGGAAGCAAATTCAAGTGGGAGCAACAAAATCATGCATCTTTGCAGCCTGTTTGTTTGGACAAACTTGTTCTTGATAATTACCATGTGGTCTGGCGTTTCCCCATGGGTTGTGTGCTTAAAGCACCAACAGCTATGAGGTATAGGGTCTCAAATAAGGGTAGCCCCTTTCAACCTGCCATCTGGGCTCATTTGGCCCACTTCTTTTCGTGGCCGTGGCTGACAAATTCTGGTTAGCAGTAAAGTGCATGGCACAAAGAAGACACTCGATAAATGTTTATTGAATGAAATGATAAATAGGTAAGTGAAAAAAAAGAAGAATGCCCCAGATCCTGGAATTACAAATAAAAGGGAAGAGAGACAGGAACTAGATTTATTGAGTACCTACCACATCCATTTATACATACATATTTTATCTCATTTAATTCCCCAAACAACCTGAGATGGTCAGTTTTGTAGACCAGGAAGCTGAAATGTACTGTTGTTAAATAATTTACCCAGAGTTACAAGGGAGACAATAAATAAATAAATAAATAAATAAATAAAAGAGCTGAGTGTCAACCTTAGCTGGTCTGTCTGAACCACTGTGTCCCTTTCCAGAATGTTGCACTAAAGCTGAAGACAAGGGAAACACATTCCATTTTAGCATGGATTCAGGAAGGAGAGGGTCTGGGATCACAAGAGCCCTGACCTTCAGCCAATTTGCTTCTCTTTGCCATCATTTGCGAGAATGAGGGAAGGTGTTGCCTATGCTGGGTCCCTGCCATGTTCTGCCTGTTAATTACCTCTCTACAGCCCATTTGTTTTGGCTCTAGCATCGTACATATTTTATCCTTCGAGGTGATGCTGTAGGTCTGCTTTGTTATCTGGCTGCTATTCTCCTCCCTGGCAAGGTGGAGGAGCACGTCCTGAATGTCATTTCTAAATGGGTAGTTAATTTTCCTACATCCTTCATCAAAAAAAGTGCCACATAAAATGCCCCAGATCGTTATTCTCATCGCCACACCAGATCGGGCAGCTACTAAGTCAGGAGAAAGACAGACAGTTTCCATTTCTAGGACACAGACATGGGTGTTTTCTCTCTGCATAGAAGGTGGCAGCGTTTTCTCTGTGTCTGTGTCCTCCGTCTGCTCTGCTCTGTCTCTCTTGCTTTGCGTTAAGGACACGCCGTTGTGTCTCTGCATGCAGGGCATTCCCCAAAAGAGCAAGAATTGCACAGTGGAAATCCCAGTGGGTGCATTTCCATGTTCCGCAGGGCTCACAGGAGATCAAGAGAAACTTTTAAAGTCATGAGCCTCAGAGGACTGGCCAGTGTAAATGGCCTGTCCCTGTTTCTCCTGGGCACTCATCCTTTAAGTCATTTCATATGATGTGCATAATTTAACAGGGGCGAAGCTGGCACATCCCTGCCGTTCATTTCTCGGCCTGCCCTTCGTTCTCTGTGGATCGTAATGATGATAATGGTTAGAAATTTTAGGTTTGTTCTTCTCCACATCCACTGTTGAGACTGAAAGGAATTCAGAGGTGACCCTCAGTTCTCAAGTCATCCCAAGAAGAGGACAGTCAAAGCAAAGATTTCAGATTACAATGGTTTTTGGCTCCTGTGCTCCCCACAGGCCAATCACTGGGAGCTTAACCCAGCCTCCCAGGTTCGCCCTTCTGCATGGTCCTGGGTGCCTCCTGCTTCCTGGGAGGCATGCCTGTGTAGATGGGGTCACTCCTCCCCTGCGACCCTCCCCTGCCCCCGCCCCTGTACTCTGCAGGGCTCTTGTGGGCACTGCTGAAATACGAATGATCACTCCCATCCTGACAATGGCATTTCTCCAAAGCATCTGAAGACCTTTATCCCAAGCCCGACTGCTCTGACCTTGAAGGGACTTCAACTTTCTTTTGAGTCCCTAGGAGATCGCATGGCTTTTCCAATTCCGTGGAAATCTCTGACAAGTTTATACCAAGACCCTAGGGACTTGTCTGGAAGCCCTTTGAGTGACCATGCCTGGTGGGAATCAGACATGAAGCGCTCAGTCACCAACAGAAGGATACCTCATGCCAAACACGCATCTTTATACTCTCTTCTACCTCTAAGTAATTCACCCAGCCTCCCGTCTGCAACTACCCACAGCTGGTTTCTTTCTCCTTTTTCTTAAGACTGTCATTGTCCATTCCAAAGTCCTCCTTGCCAGTTTCCTGAGAATGCTCTGAAACCCTTATGTAAATTGTCTCTCAGAGGCTAGAGTCAATACCCTTGCAAAGCTGGAAGAATATGCAAATTAAGCTAAGCTAGTACTTAACTCCTGCTCAGGGCATTCCTCCCCCATCTTGCCATTGGGAGGGAGCCTTTATGAATGGCTGCCCTTTATTCTGCCCCTTAGTTTCCACCTGCCCCCTGCTATGAAGAGTGAGCAAAGCCACAGGGCAGAGCTTTCCTTCCTGTAACTGAAGGATATTCATTCCCTGCACAGACCAGTGAGCTACCAGTGCCCTGTGAATTGTTTTTAATGCTATTAATGTGTGTGCAGCATTATTAGAAAGCACTTTGAGTTTTAGATAGATATTTTATTCTTTTGTTACCAAGGCTTTTCAGAAGATAAAATATACATTATACTGCATGGAGTATATGAAAGTTCAATAAAATATGATAATGCTGCTCCACACGCTGTTCTCTTGGGTATGATATCGGGAAAATATTTTCCCCTGACAAGCCTCTTCTAATGGATGAAAATATCCCCTCTCATTGCACATACTGTGCAAAGTTTGAGGCTTATTATTGGAATCAGGTAATCTGCCTCTGAAATACTGGTATTTGAAAAGCAAATTTAAGGCTTAGGACGTTTTGCTTTATGATCATTGACACTGATGTTAGTAAACTCTTTCTCTAGCTATGAAGAAGAGAAATGGCAGGCAAGTTGGGTTGCTGTTTCCTTTTTTTTTTTTTTTCTCCAGTTGCCATTTGCTTTTTACTGACTGTACCATATGGAGCACAGTAAGTAAACTATGAGGGTGTCAGGATGCAGAGGAAAAAAGAATGCACTTGGACTCTAACAGCCCTGAAGCAAGTTATTTTATCCCCTTGAGCCTGTTTTCCTGGTCTATACAGTAGAGTTACTATTAAAGAATTGCGGCGAGAATCACAGATTATTGGAATGCTCCCATCATTGTGTCCAGCACATAGCATTTCTGCAATTTAATTTTAATTTAACAGAGAAATAGCTGACCCAGGAATTATGTCACCATAGTAATGATACCCATGTAATAATATGTACCCAAGTAATAATATGTACCCAAGTAATAATATGCTTGTGATTCAAAGTCAATTTTATTTATGCCATCAGTATTTGTGTACTTTCTGAGTTATAGAAAGAGGTGAAGGGTAGTACATATAACATAGTAAAACGTATAATAGATGATAAGCTTTGAACAATATATCTTTTTCCTTCTGCCCTAGATTCTCCAGCTGGGGCTCTGTAGATTAGGCTGACAAGACAGATTAACAAGAGAGAAACAAATGGAAGTTGATTAACATGTGTGTGGTGCCTATTAATAAATGGCAATAATACGGGGTTAGAGATGACTAACTCGAAGGGGTGGTTCAAATTGGGGATCCATATAACTAACTTAGTAGGGAAAGGAAGGGGGAGAGAGGGCACTGACGGAAAAACAAATGACTTTCTGGAAACATAAATGTGCTCTTAAGAGAGGGGATGGGAGATGGGATAGTTTGTGACTTGACGTCTGTCTGAGTGTGGTGCTGTCCCAGAAGAGAAATTAGAGTTACTTCAGGGGAAGACTTTATGACAACTGAGCTCTTTGGGGAGGCCCTGCTTTTAGGAAGATAAAGGACATCAGGGACCCAGATGAGTTCAGCTCAAAGTAATTCTTATGCCAAAGGGGCGTATTTTAGGGTGGCGTGTCCTGGTCCCCATCGGTGATAGCTGTAGTTCTTAGTCTTCATGGAGTACAGTCATCATGTATTTTATAATCTGGTATATATTTAACCACGTCTAATGGTCTATTTTGCTTATTCCTGAAGCCGTGTAGGGTTTGGCTCATAGTAGGTGTCCAATAAACAAGCACTGAAATTGTTGGTAGCTGCTTGCTAAATGTTTATTGTATTTAATCTGGGCTCGGATGACCAAAGTAGATTAGAAAAGGTAGGCAGAAATGTGGTTGTTATCATTGTAATTCCCAGGGTGACCCCCAGGAAAGGATAAGTAGGTAATTCAGATTTTTACTGATTGAACAAAGTAATCTCCACCATAGCAAATGATAAGGGCTTAAGTATAGATCAGCCAGACTTGTACTTGGGTTTCTAGACTCCTCTTAGTAGCTCTTTACTGTTTCGTCCCAGTCCTTCCGGCTTCTTCTGGATTGTTCTTCTGTGTCCCTCCAGCCAACAATCACAACTCACTCTCCCGTTTGTGCATAATGGGCCAAATAGAGACCATACTATGTCCCAGTACACAAAGTTCCACCTACCCTGTCAACTAACGGGTATCTCAATGCCAGGCAGAATGAACCACCTCCTCTACGATGTGCTTGCTGGGTATGTGACTGTCCCAGGAGCAGTTCATTTGCCAGCAAGCAAAAGGCAGGTCTGCTGTCAACTCTATGAGCCATATATTGGAGGAAACACCGGAGACATAAGCAATTATAATTCATCAAATTTGGTTATGCAAATAATATCCTTGATCATTCTCTGACTTAACCTTCACAACAACTTTGTGGCATAGTCAGGGCAGGGTATTAGCAAGCCATTGCCACAATAACACTATTTAATAGCATTATCTAACAAATAACTACAAAATCTCGAAAACATGTATTTCTTATGCAAGGGTCTTCAGGGTCTGCCAGAGTCAGGTCTTATTCAAGTCAAGGTCAGCCAAGCTTTGTGGCCCAGCCTGCAGTGG
Organism: Enhydra lutris kenyoni; assembly: GCF_002288905.1. Taxonomy (NCBI): domain Eukaryota; kingdom Metazoa; phylum Chordata; class Mammalia; order Carnivora; family Mustelidae; genus Enhydra; species Enhydra lutris. The sequence goes on from NW_019154110.1 coordinate 20,133,057, forward strand.
CAGGAACTACCTAGAGCATGACGTTTCAGTTGAGATCAGCGGGGAGTGGAAGCACACAGTACCGCCTAAGTGTTAGGGGCAGACCTGGGCTGTTGTCACTTCTATTCAACATTCCCCAGGCCCAGTCGCATAGCCACAGTCCCTCCACTATCCAGATGAGCCTGTATTTGAGAAAATTTTACATGAAACAATCCATAGTGAACAAAAGTGATAAACTGAAAGGTGATAACTTACAGACCAAAATGTGTCCCCTCCTCCCCTCTACCAGCAAGAAACACCTTTAAGATTCATTTTGCCTTACAAAACTCAAATTTCTGAACAATCTAGGGGAAGTATCTACCCTTTAAATTGCCACTGGCATTTTGTAAAGGACATTGTGTCATTGGGTCTTCCTGAAGGAAGCCCTCAGTAAGAAATTCCTTTAACACTGAGCGTTAGGAAAAGCCTTGCTCCCTCCACACAATTGACGTGCTTTTTCCCTCCATGAGAACTGTGTTGTTCAGTTCCTTTTAAGTTTAAAGAACTTCAGAGCCAAATTTTCACCTGTAATAAAATTAGTGGTGATTTATAACTGCTGAATTACTCTCCGGGTCCTGCCATTCTATTCTGTCTTTAACCTGCTTTGATAGTTTCGGTATATATAATTTTCCCCCTGTAAGCCATAGGAAGTCTTTTGTGGCATGATGCAAGATAGAAAGAAGAACAAAACAAATAATTAAATAAATCAGAGGTACCTAATTAAGAAGGGGAAACCAGCTGGTCTGTTTCTCTGCTTTCTCGTTTTATTAATTACCATTGGTAGAAAAGATATTTTGTTTATAATCAAAATTAAACCAAATCTTCGGAGATTAGGTTTTCTAAAAGAGCTTAAGAGTAGGATCAGAGGGGATTCTGTGCATTGTCTCTAAGCCTCCCCCTCTGACACCATCCTCCTCCCTAAGCCTCTCTTCTCCCCACCCTCCAGCCCAAATCCACATAAGGACAGGAGCTTCCCCTTCTGCTGTTCATTCCTGTCACCCTGCTTCCAATGGGGAGGTCTGGTTCAAATAGCTCAGTCCCCAGGATTTGAAAATAAAGGGCAACAGACAGAAGTAGGAGCAGATAGGTTAAGCAAAACAGCACTGGGCCACATTTTATGACATATCTACAACTTCAAACATTGAAGCAGAAAATATTCTCAATTGTAGACAAAAGGGGAAGAAGTTACAGTAATCTAGGAACATCCCATGCCCTGAAAAGAGAGGAGGGGGGCTGTGACTTGGCCTCAGGTTGTTGGAGGGGGGTTTCTTAACATTCTCGTTACCTTCTGAGGTTGAGGTCAGTGAGACCTCAACAGTCTCAGAGGTGCTAGATGCTCTCCTAAGAGAAGGTGATGCTTTTCCTGAGAAACCAAATTATAAAAAGCCGAGCCCCGAGTTGACAATTAAAGAAACAGCTTATCAAAAGAACATCTGTAGAAGATTCCCCAAAATGGACTCTTTGTCCTTTCAATGATGATTGGAGATTGGCAGGTGCAGTCGCATCCTGAAGCTGTCATTTTGCTCGTCAAAGGGGGGTTGCTTTTCGTGGCTAATATTGTCCGTGTTTCTCCACTATCTTCCTGTGTCTCAAAATAATTCAGTCAAAAGAGCAGAGGACACCCTGTTCCCCTCTTTGACGCTGATAGTGTTTACCTCTGAATTCCACCTGCCTTGTGTGACTTTCATTTCCTGAAATCATGATAGGCAGCTCCACGATCAGTCTGTAGATAAATAGTGAATAATTTTGTGGGCTTGACCTCCAGTTCTGGAGAAATCTGAGCTCCCCTTCACTATAATTTTGCAGAAATAGAGATGGCATCCAGTCTTATGGGAAAATGAATTTTTATCTTTAACAAAGGCCAGGAAAGAGTGTCTGGGACCACCCTCCACCTTCTGTCTCACCTGTCACAAGGAAATGGTGGCACATTTATTCCGACCTGGGAAAGGAGAACTGCTCAGAGACGGCTGCTCAGAGACGTTGTGCGTGCATTCCTTTGAGTTACGGTCTCCCCGAAATAGAAGGGCAGCTGTATCTCTGGCTTTTGCTGAGAACCAGATGAAGTCAAGTCGAGAGAAATCCCTTCTGAAAGTCAAGGACATTTTATTCAGTGAAAGTAGCCTGTTTCGCTAATGTCCTTGTATTGGTATCAGATTTGCTTAATCGGAGTTCGATTCTCCCTGCATTTGGACAGATGTCACAGCACATAGTTTTCCTGGTGATTTGGTAAAGTCAGCAACAAATACCTCACTGGGATAGGAGCTGCAGTGCTGTGAGTTTTAATCCAGGGGATGTGACAGGAGTCATTGGGGAAGATACAGCATCCTTCCTTAACCGAATTGGCTTTTTATTTCATAACTAAATTTGTATTTCCCCAGCAGTCTGGAAGGAACGTGGCCCATAGCCTCCACTATTTCTATTGGCCGCCTCCCGTTTTATTCTGGTGTAGAGCGAGCTAATACGAAAAGCATCTAAAGTGGAAGGTAAGAGTAGGAAGATACGGAGTTGAATGCTCTCAGAGGAAAACTCAGCTCCTTAACAAAATCTAATCTAGCAGGCGGGAGCTGTCAACATGATAAATATTCTAGTCTTTAATATCGGTTTACATACCAGGGCAGAAGACATAGAGAAATTATTCACACACTCAAAATCTGTTAAAATGATGTTGTTTGACTTCAAGTGACAGAGGCCCAAGGAAATTCAAAGTTAAGAAAGAAGGCTCTCGGGCTAAGCTGGATTCTGGACCCTCCAGGGGCCTCCTGATGTGTTGATGCCACCAAAGTAATTCCACGGCCATGCATGAGCTGGTCCAGGTTCCCCATGTGTGAGAACGAGTTCTTCCAATGAATCCCCGTGTGTTAGCGAAGCACAAGTCTCCTCTGGCCCCAGGTGCCTGCTGAACAAGGGCAGAGCTTCAGATGGAACTGGATCTCAAAGTTATAGGTTGGAAGTTTCTTTGTGGTAGTGTTTGGGGGGCAGAGGGCACTGGCTGGGAATCTTGCAGAACTGGTTCCTGGTGCCAGCTCTGCCATCTGACTCATTCATTTACCAGCTACTCATTGAACATCTGCTGTGTACCAGGTACTGTTCCAAAGTCTGGCGTCTGGCTGAAAAACAGACAGATGAGGTCCCAGCACTGGTGGAACTTACATTTTAAGGAAAGTACTACAGGTCAGGTTTCCCAGGAGAAGACTCGGAGATGAGCATTGGTGGGTAGGAAGTTGACTGAAGACGGCTCTCAGGCTCGACTCCCATGGGGGAAGGGAATGAAGGGAAACCGAACAGAAGAAGTTGGGTTGCAATGTAGGTGACCCCATGGCAAGCTCTGAAGCTAGGATGGTCCTGCAGAATGATCCCCCAGGGGAATGTGGGGGCCCTCACCTTTAGACCAGTACATGGGCAGTCTAGGAAGGGGGCTTGAGCTTGGGCAGGAGGCTCTCACCCTCTAAAATCAATTCTGGGAGAGAGCTCGTAATAGGACTCCAGCTGTAGACTCAGAGCAGTTGGGGTGGGGGGTGGGGGGGTAAGTCCTAGAGCCTTCAATGGGGATCTGGTCAGCAACTGTGTGTGTGTGTGTGTGTGTGTGTGTATGTATACATGCATCATAGATACAGATATATAATATACGTACTAGAGAGAGAATTTAGAGAGTTAGAGAGGAATGAGGATCAAAGTTGATGTCGTTTTTTATTTCAGGCAGGATATATATTAGGATATAATCATATGCTAATGGGAATAATCCAATTTACTGGTAATGCCAAGGAAAGGAAAGACAGATTTCCTGTAGGCGTCAAGTACCTCCTTTAGGCAAGAGAAGGTGGGATCCAGTGCAAAAAGGAGGTGCTGGCCACAGGTGGACAAAAGCGCAGCTCCCTCCCATAACTGAGGAGGTGAAGAGAATCTGGGTGCAGATGGGGCTGGGGACGTTGGTTTGGTTATGGGAAGGTAAAGTACCTCTGTGTCTGATTGTTTTGTATTATCTGTCAAGTAATCAAGGTCATCAACTGAGAGCAAAGAATGGGAATGGGAAATCTGAGGAGGGTGGGGGGAGGTATCAAATAGATACCCCTGAATGAGGGTCATAAATGGACCAAAGCATTGCTAGGGAGTACTAAGGCCATACTTGAGAGTTATGGTTACACATGAAAATATAGTTGTATGTTTTTATCCCAACTCATTCTGTAGTTGGGGACAGGAACAAGATAGACGGAGAGCTAGTTCCCAGCCAGCTATTGGGTATGGCAGGTGACAGTAATAAAGGTGTTGAGTTGTAGGGAAGGGGCTGATCATGGTGATGGACCATGGATGCTAAGCAGGGAAGAAGGGAAGCAAGGGAGTGATAGAAATGCTGCTTACTAGCCATGCGACCCTTCGATTTCCTCTACCAGAAGGGAAAAAGAAGTCTGCCCAACTTCACCAATGATCACAGATGGTCTGTGCCCGATGCATGATCTGTATCCTACGCTTTTAGATCTGTTCTCGATTAATTCTTACAAGTTGGTGAGGTCAAGAGGAATTATCCCCACCTGAGATGCAATGTGAACTATTTGCCCAACTGCTTCTAATTCCATGCCTAAGCTTCATCTTCCAGTTCCACAGCTCTCTCCATGCTACATGGGTGGGCCAACTGCCAATTCTGGGACACTGATGAATAACCCTTTGGATTTCCAACCTTGGGGCAAATCATCAACCACTTCCTTGCCTTAATGAAGTAAATACAGAAAATGTGCTTGCATCTTTCTCTATTGAGATTCTTGTGTGCTTCATAATTATCTATCATGCTGAACATCAGAACAAACAAAGCAGCCGCCTTAAGAAGGTTGGCAACATGTAAATATGACTTTTTAATGTTTTTTTTACATCTCTGGGGCAATATAATGAGTAAACCGAGGTTCAGAGTTTATTCAGGAATTCATCCAAGAGTATTCAGCTAACCAACTCTGAATAGGCAGAGGGCCCTAAAATCCATGTGGGTTGTAATACATTCAGTGCCCCTTATGGTCATAACAGTGGAAGGAGCCTAGGAGGGAGACCTCTTTGCTAAGCCTGTAAATAGTAGAGGCCAAAAGAAGTTAGGAATGGAGTCCCGATGGGATCGACTCTCTCAGGCACACAATTAGTAAATAAGGACACTAGGATAGAACTCACTTTATGTATGTGTTAGAGAATTACAGAAGTGTATTTTTATTGAAGAGTTTTGAGGCTGTTTGTCACTTTGAACATTTATCTCATTTTTTTTTTTCCTATGCCCTGCTTAGAAATCTCTAGAAAATGTGGAAGGAGCTCTGGGGCTGCATTGTGAACAGGGAATGGATGAGCCTGAGACCCTTCTCGTGCTGCTGTGAGTGATTGACTGTATTCAGCCAGGAAGCCGTGAGGGTGGGAGCTAGGACACGGGGAGCAGGGCCAGAAGAGAAGAAAGATGGCAGAGACAGGGTTTGGACAGATGAGCCAGTTTAGGAACAAGAAACATCTCCTCTGATGTTCCTAGGAATAGTCAGCCTCATTCCTCCAAATGATCAAAGGAGAACAGAAGAAACCACTGAACTGGTCCACATGATCTTTAAGTTTGTAATGAAAGCCTTTTTATGACTATTGTTTACATGCATCGAAGGTGACAGACACATCTGAGCTTGTGTTGGGACTTCCCCAGTGTTAACACTGAAATTCTTGCATCCCAAAAGCCCTCTCAGTTCCAGGCAAACCAGGAGGGTTGGTCACCCTATGATAGCATGCCCAACACGCAGGAACTATACTGCATTCATGTATACTAGTCTTTGATCCCCTATAAGTACACATAGACATGCCAGCACTTCCCATTTTTGTGTAGAAGTTATGCCAACCTGTATCCAAGGACCCAAGAAATTTTCTCCTGCTTCAGCTTATCTAAGAAAGTATGAAGGCCTTGGGAGTATAAAATGGCTTATTTCATTATTCTCTCTCCTTTGTGTCCTAAGAATTCCCTTCTTGCCAGAATATTTTAAGCTCTTTTCTCTTGCCTTTGAAAACATCATTTCCAACATAATGTAGATGGGGTACAAGTGTTGGCTAATTAAGTTTTGACACATCACCATATTCGATGAGGTGGCGATGGCGTGCTTCATGTAGGAGGGGAAAAAAATTAGAAAGAGTATAATCAGGTTTCCACTCCTTCTAGCATAGGCGTCCCGATGCCATCTGTTCTCCTCAGCGGAGGATGCTTTAGGTTAGGAGCTAATACTTTACTATGAATAATGTGATATGATTGCAGGAGGGGGGAAAAATGTGTGCCTGGCTTGTTTAGGAAGAGAGGAACGTTCCAACTTTACATTCCATCTCTAAACTGAGGGCAAGAGGATAAGCATTTACTCTGTGCAAAGGTGGAGAGGAGAAAACAGAGCAGCAGTGTGTTAAGAAACAGTGAGTCTATCAAATTATTACCATAAATGTATGAGCATTATTGAGTAGGTTCCTTCCAGTCAGCACCTGAAAACTGTCCTATGAATGTCCAGGCCTTCAAGGAACTACAAAATGTCTCAGTTTCTAGTAGAGGGTTACAAAGAAATTCTCTCTTGATTCAAAAGTATATAGCATATGTAGAACATATGCTTTTTACAGCACTGGTTAACTATCCTTTGCCACGCTTATCTCATTTCTGATGTAATTTAGGTCTGTATAATCAATCTGATTCTGGCTTCCCCATTAGATGGTAATCCTCATGAGTAAAGATTACATGTTCTTTACTGTGGATCCCAGAACCCAACTCAAAGCATCACAGCAAGAGGCAGTCAATGATAATTTTTAAAATGAATGAGTGAATGAATGAGGACCATTCCCCTCCTTTGAGAGCTTGTTACACCTTGTTATATCTCTTTTACATTACTCAACCCGTTGTATTATACTACTAAATTTTATTCCCACAGTAGGCTACTTGAAGGCAGCCATCACTGAATCCCCAGAACTTTCGTAGTGCTTGGCATGCAAGAAATGGGTATTGCATAACTGGCTGAATCAAAAAATAAGATACAAGTGCTATGTCTTTAATTTTTTTGAGGTTGCACCATAGTGAATTCACAACAGACATGACATAGAACCTTCATCCATCCACATTTTATGTAGCGGATGGCCTAGTAATCTTGTCTTTCCTGCCAGGGGTAATCAGGACTCTGGGTAGATGGCCCTTGTCCTTAAAGAAGGCACTGAATTAAGAGCTGGGATTAGGTTCCAGTCTTAGGTGTTTACTAGCTCATTGTGTGGCCAGGTAGCTGTTCTCATTGTCTCTCACTATCTGTAACAAGGACATTAACAGTGCCTGGTGTTGGCGTCTCCTAGGGGTCTTGTGAGGGACAAGGGGGAAAAGAGGAAAATGAAGTTGCTGAGAAGAGTATAAATCACCAGACCCACCTGAGGTGTCTTCTGTCCTGTACTTTTTGGTTCACCAGCAGCATCTTTCCAAATCTGAGAGATCTACAACTATGTTCCTCTTTGGGAGAATTTTGAAGTAGTGCCTCCAAGAAAGAGTGATAAGCAATGGTTTTTTCAATGTGCTGAAGAACAGAATCTAACCTAGGTTCTCTGGAGAACCCCCAAGACCTTTTGAGACCAAGTATTTTCTAGTTATTCATCTTCAGAAGAGAAATGACCCAGCATATGTTTATTTTAAATAACATGTCATGTGTTTTCCCAATGGAAAAGTAACAAGGGTTTGTAAGAAACAAGAAATTCAGGAAGAGAAGAAAGAGAAGGGACACACAGCCCCACCTTTGAAAATTGACCCCTAGCAATTTTATACTGTATTTCTTTCCAGTTCTTTCCAACAACTAGTTTTTCTCTTGTAAAAGAAAGAATTTTATGTCCTACTTTTTAAAAAAATTTCTCCACTTCATCATAAATTCTTGGCGACATCATCTTATATTGATCATATATTGACTGTATATTGACTTATATTGACTGTACGACTGAGCTTTATAAGGTTGTTGCAAAGATGAAATGAGGAGGTGAACCTATTCTTAGTGATTCCTAGTAAGGACGTGATAAGTGTGTGGTGCTGCGGTCATCAGCGATGACATCATCATCATTAACATTGCCATAGCTTACTCAGTGTCCTCTTATGTTGGCCGTGTAGAGTGTTTCCGAATTTGGATATTAAGAGTAAATTCTAGACTCCTACCTCCTTATTTATTTATTTATTTATATTTATGAGTGAGAGAGAGAGAGAGAGAACACGAGCATGGGCATGCACTCACATGTGTAAGGGTGGGGGGAGGGGCAGAGGGAGAGGGAGAGAAAAATCTCGAGCAGACTCCTTGCTGAGCATGGAGCCCTACGAGGGGCTTGATCCCACAGCCCTGAGATCATGACCTGAGCTGAAACTGAAAGTCAGATGCTTAACTCACTGAGCCACCGAGGCGCCTCCCTCCCTCCCTCCCTCCTAACTCCTTCTTTAATAAACTTCTCTAAAATGCTGAGGAGTTGTCATGATTATTTAAAACCTACCCAAAAGCAAGAAACATAAATTTTTTTTAAAACATAATGATACTAATAATTCTTTTTCCTTTAGCCTTGCTGCACTAGATTCACAAGAGTGCTGGGTATTATAGCTGGGATACCAGAAAGCCTGGGAGAACTTACAAGTTCCTGGTGCTTGTATTCCTGAGAGTGTCAGCATTGTAGTTTAGAATGTCTAATCTTACAGTATACCTTTGCCTTCATGTCATCATGATTCATAAGCAACACTAACTAGAAGCTGACTCTAGGCTGAGCCCTCGTTATGCATCCAGAACTATGTCTAGACAGTTCCTCCTTCCCTGGGGCCTGCAGGACTTGTGGGCCCACAAAAGTAGGTTTTGGGGGACACGCTGAAATAGAAGTGTTATTCATAGAAGTAGTGTACCAGTGGCTAAGCACATGGGCTCTGGGTACACATGGAATCCCAGTTCTGCTTCTTCCCCTTCCACCTCCTACTCTAAGGGACCTGAGGTAACATTTATAAGACAGAGACCTCACTTACAACCAAGAAAAGGAACTGAGACATACTGAGTATGAAATCTTAAGGGTAGGGTAGGGCTAATAATAAGAACATGAGAAAAGGCATCTGTCATAAGAATGAGGGATAAAGAGTAGCTCAGTTTGTGGAGAGAAATTTAAGACCAAGTTTATGAAAAACGTGAGAACTTTCTGTCAAAGGTTTATTTTTATCTGGCTTTTATTGGGACCCTGACAAAAGATGGATCTATTGGCCAAACAATCCACTTTTCACTACTGTCCGTTTGTGACTTAAAGAAATAAATAAAAAGTTGATGGGGGGAGAAGTAGGGCCAGAGATAGATAGATAGATAGATAGATAGATAGATAGATAGATATACAGCTATTGACAAAACACAAACTATTTAACTTAAACATATCTTTTTTTTTTTTAAGATTTTATTTATTTATTTGACAGAGAGAGAGAGATCACAAGCAGGCAGAAAGGCAGGCAGAGAGAGAGGTGGAAGCAGGCTGAGCAGAGAGCCTGATGCAGGGCTCGATCCCAGGACGCTGAGATCATGACCTGAGCTGAAGGCAGAGGCTTAACCCACTGAGCCACCCAGGCGCCCCTAACTAAAACATATCTTAAAAGCAGTGATACTGCTTATGATACATATAGGCTAGAGCTGATTTTGTTTTAGATTTAATAGTATGGTATAAAAAAATAATTCTGTTGTTCTTTTTTTTTTAAAGATTTTATTTATTTATTTGACAGAGAGAGATCACCAGTAGACAGAGAGGCAGGCAGAGAGAGAGAGAGAGGGAAGCAGGGTTCCTGCTGAGCTCGATCCCAGGACCCTGAGATCACAACCGCAGTGGAAAGGAGAGGCTTCAACCCACTGAGCCACCCAGGCGCCCCTCTGTTGTTCTTTAATGCATGATCCAGCCAGGCATAGTATATACCGCATATGCATGGTATAGTATGAGATATAAGTGAGCCATCTAGGGGAGACATCTGGTATGAGGGGCTTTGTTCTAGATTGGCTAAAAAAGAGAAGAGTACATATACCACCCCGTTAGCCAGAAATACTGAGGAAAAACCATCAATAGTGTCTCAATTTTTTTTTCCTGGTTGAGGAGCAGAAGCTATGGGTTGAGTTTTTCTTGTATATCAGAGAGATCCATAGAGCCCATATCTCTCTCAACCAAAAAGTAAGCCAATTTGAAAAGAATAGTTTTTGCCTCTTGATTTTAGCTAAAATTATTCAGAAAAAAATTACGTTAAAAAATCACTTAGCATTCCATTAAACAGAGACTTTTTTTTAATGCTTATTAAGCAGGTTCAAAACCAATTAGGATTCAAATAAATGGGTCAAGTCCCCATCACAAATCAGAAGAAATAAAATCACTTTTTGGCAAGAATGCAGTCTAGGCTTGATTTCATAAGAATGATTTGCTTATGATTTGCCTAAAATGAATGTCATTGTTAGCTCTTATCTATTTCTAGAATCCCTTCACTTTTCTTTTTAGTCCCAGAGTATCCTGTATCCTAGTCCAGACCTCTGTCCCTTTTGAAGACAATTTAATAATCTTCTAATTGGTATTACCACACCCCCACCCACACACACTTACTTTCCACTTCATCCTCTGTTCTCTCAATCCAGAGATTTTGAAATTATAATTTCCTGACCTCCAACACTAGCACTGTTTCACACCTTTGAAAAAAATGTCCTGTAGTGATTAAGCCAAAAACAAAATTCCTTACCACAGCCATATTATAATCTCTTATGGAACCTTTTACCATTCTTTCGAAGCAATGATGACAGTTAGTTTAACCTTCCCTTATATAATTATTTAAATGATATCTGTCTTCCCAACTAGACTATAAACTCCACTGGGACAGAGACCACAGAATTTTACCCAACACACCACCTAGCAAATAGCAATGAACCCAAACAAAATGTACTGAATGTTACCTAAATCCTCGAGTAGAATCTTTAAGGGTCCTTTTCACCCTCACTTGGCCTTGGTTCTAGACAATGCTGTCAAAGTGAACATTTATAATCAGAGACCTGAGTATTTTTGGCTCTTGATTTTTCATCTATTATAGAAATGCACAGTCGTGAATTTGGTGTCTTCTGAGACTTTTTCAGCTAGAATGGGAGAGTGGAAAGAGAATGAATGCTCCAACAGACATTGGTGTCAGTCTCAGCTAAATCACTGAATAGTTCTGTGATGTTGGGGAAACTTCCCAAATTCTATAAGTTTCGGTTTTGTCATTTGTACCTTATAGAATGGCAGTGAGGATTAAATAAAATAATATTAATGAAGCACTTAGCAATGTACCTGGAAAAAAGGGAAAATTCATTAAAAGGCAGTTTTGATTTTTGCTATTAGTATTGCCATAATGACTATCATATTACTATCACTACTGTTGTTGTTGTTGTTATTATTATTATTATATTTTTTATCAAGAATTTTGTGATCTGATTCCCTAACCGCTCCAAAAGATTTTATGCCAACTCAAAGTGTAAGATTTTACTAGAAAGCAGCCCAAATCTCTTTTACATTTCTTCACAATTTCTGCTACCTGGGGATAACTTAATAAGTGATTTGATTTTTTTTTTTCTTTTTTTTTTTTTACTTCATAAAAATGACAACTCTGTAACCAGTCTGTTGGATCCAATGAGGCAGGAAATGTCTAGACAAAGGGCTTGGGATTCCAACCCTTGGAATGTTCTTACTCATCTAGATTTGGAAGTATTCATCTCATCCATGTCATCCCCGTCTGTGGTGTGAGCAAACAGAGCTGTATTCTTAGTGACTGGAAAGTGACGGGGGTGGGAAGACAGCATTTCCTGATTCAAGTGATAACTGCTCATGGTTTACTCAACATTATTATTGAATTAGTATTGAAAAGGCAATTTCGTGCTTCACGAAGTGGCAAATCTGATTCATATGCTAGGAGGGCAGAGAAACAAATGTGACATCGATGATAATAATTACACCCCACCCTAAGACAAGGCAAGGTAAACATTTCACATCACTTTGGCATGAAGCATACTTTTCCTTACCTTAATAGACCGAGGACAGAACATCCTAAGAGAACAGAAGTCCCTCTTTTGGAATTTATTGGCCTGATTTTTTTTTTCTAAGTAATAAATTATTGCATTTTGTTGGTTCTGCTCAGGAACAAATTTGTCACTTGCTAACATAAATGAATGAATTACTCACATTTACTTATATGCAGGTATGAATAAGCTGTGCATCTCCAAATTGTCATCACGTTGTTTACCCAGGTTGGTTATGGCTTTGATTTAAAAAGAGCTCTAGGGGCACCTGGGTGGCTCAGTGGGTTAAGCCTCTGCCTTTGGCTCAGGTCATGGTCTCAGGGTCCTGGGATTGAGGCCCGCATCGGGCTCTCTGCTCAGCAGGGAGCCTGCTTCCCTTCCTCTCTCTCTGCATGACTCTCTGCCTACTTGTGATCTCTGTCAAATAAATAAATAAATAAATAAATAAAATCTTTTAAAAAAAATAAAAGGAGCTCTAATTCCTCTTCCCTGTCCCCCTCCCCCTCCTCATCCCCCTCCTCCTCCTCCTTCTCCTCCTCCTCCTCCTCTTCCTCCTCCTCTTCCTCCTCCTCCTCCTCCTCCTCCTCCTCCTCTTCCTCTTCCTCTTCTTCTTCTTCTTCTTCTTCTTCTCCTTCAGGTTTTTAAAAATTTATTTGAGAGAGAGTCAGAGAGAGCACAAGCAGGGAGAGGGGCAGAAGGAGAGGGACAAGCAGACTCCCTGCTTAGCATGGAGCCCAACACAGAGCTTGATCCCAGGACCCTGAGATCATGATCTGAGCCAAAGGCAGATGCTTAACCAGTGGAGCCACCCAGGCGCCCCAAGAGTTCTAATTCTTGAGGGGGAGTTTGTGAGTGCAGACTTGCTTCCTCTCAGATGTCCCACTGGCCGTTTACTCCTTTATTCTTCACTTTGTGCAAGTGGATAGTAATTTTTTTTTTCAATGACGCTGCTGCTATGGACGTTTCTATCTGAAGGAACTTAACTGGGATTCACTGCTATTTTCTCAAGGAAGAAGGACTTACTTTGCTCCTCATTAGTACTATCTTATGAATGACTATGTGGTCAGTTTAAGAAGCAGCTTTACAAATTAATCAGGATATTTCTTATGGGTAGGGTTTTTCATTTCATTTGTATCAGTGCTTTGTATGAAGCCCCAGGAAAAATATCTTTTAGACCAAAGTGCCTGGGGAAATGGTGCCTCTCAAGAATATGGCAAATGTGTTTTGCATAATTATTATGGTTTTTCTAATCATATACCAGTTACAGTTTTCTTCTTGCTTTGACTTTTAGGAGGCTCAGTGGTAGATTAATGGCCCACCGAGCCCTAACAAATGCCCTGGATTTATGTAAACTCACCTACCCTCAGTGGCCTTTTACTACTATAAATTTATCTTCTAACCTAAATTAATTTATCTCTTGTTAATTTTGGAATTTTGAAAGTAACATTACATGTTCAGGCAAAAAAATATCGATATAGATATACATATACAGATACACATATACAGTTGTATAAAATTAAGTGCCAAGTGTCATGCTCTAGGGAAAGTCACTGTTGACAATTCTGCAGTATGTAGACTTTTCTGTAGACATAGTCACATGTAAGTAACATGTGTACATGCACACATATGTATATACATATATACATACATATGTGGTGGGGGTCATGCACGCAGGCACATGCAGGCTTTTCTTAACTCAGCAATATATGGACATTCTTCTGCAGCAGTTCATAAGGATCTCTACTGCATTAATTTTGAGACTTGCTTAGTATTGTGTGAAATAGCTGAAATGTACTTGATCCAGCCATTCTGTTGTTAGAACTAAATTTATCTTCAGCTATTCTTTCTTCAAATAATCACACATTGAGTAACCTTGCAGGATAGGTTCCTAGAGGTAATCTTACTGCATCAAAGGATCTGTTTTAAAATTTTGGATAAGTACTGCTAAATTTCCCACCAAAAATCTGAACCAGTTTATTTTTATAAGTTTATATTTAAATTCCAGTTGGTTAACATGTAGTGTAATATTAGTTTCAGGAGTAGAATTTAGTGATTCATCACTCGCATACAACACTCAGTGCTCATCACCATAAATGCTCTCCTTAATCCCATCAGCCATTTATCCCATCCCCGCTACACCTCCCCTCCAGCAATCCAGTTTGTTCTCTATATAGTTAACAGTGTTTTTGTTTGCCTCCCTTTCTTTCTCCCCACCCATATGTTTATCTATTTTGTTTCTTAAATTCCACAAATGAGTGAAATCATATGGTGTTTGTCTTTCTCTGACTGACTTATTTCATTAGCATAATATATTCTAGCTCCATCCAACTTGTTGCAAATGGCAAGATTTCATTATTTTTGATGGCTGAGTAATATTCCCTTAAATATATAAAGCACATCTTCTTTACCTATTCATCAGTTGATGGATATTTGGGCTCTTTCCATAATTTGGCTATTGTTGATAATGCTCTTATAAACATCGAGGTACAAATGCCTCTTTGAATCATTATTTTTGTGTCCTTTGGGTAAATACCTAGTAGTGCAGTTGCTGGGTCATAGGGTAGTTCTATTTTTTTTTTAAGATTTTATTTATTTATTTGACAGAGCGAGATCACAAGTAGGCAGAGAGGCAGGCAGAGAGAGAGAGGAGGAAGCAGTCTCCCTGCCAAGCAGAGAGCCCGATGAAGGACTTGATCCCAGGACCCTGAGATCATGACCTGAGCCGAAGGCAGAGGCTTAACCTACTGAGCCACCCAGGCGCCTGGGTAGTTCTATTTTTAACTTTCTGAGGAAACTCCCTACTGTTTTCTAGAGTGGCTACCCCAGTTTGCATTCCCACCGACAGTGTCAGAGGGTTCCCCTTTCTGCACATCCTCCCCAACATCTGTTGTTTCCTGAGTTGTTAATTTTAGCCATTCTGATAGGTGTGAGATGATGTCTCATTGTAGTTTTGATTTATATTTCCCTGATGATGGGTGATGTTGAGCATCTTTTCATGTGTCTGTTGGCTATTTGGATGTCTTCTTTGGAAAAAATGTCTATTCTTATCTTCTACCCATTTCTTAACTGGATTATTTGGTTTTGGGGTGTTGAGTTTGATACGTTCTTTAGAGATTTTGGATACTAACCATTTATCATATATGTCATTTGCAAATCACACAACAGAAAGAAATAAAAGGCATCCAAATTGCCAAGGAAGAAGTCAAATTTCCGTTCACAGTTGACATGATAGTCTATGTAGAACACCCAAAGGACTCTACCAAAAAATTCCTGGAACTGACACACGAATTCAGTAAAGTTGCAAGATATAAAATCAATGTACAGAAATCTGTTGCATTTCTATACACCAATACTGAAGCAGCAGAAAGAGAAATCAAGGAATCGATTCCATTTATAATTGCACAAAAAAAAAAATGAGATACCTAAGAATAAACCTAACTGAAGAGGTAAAAGATCTCTACTCTGGAAACTATAGAACATTTACGAAAGAAATGAAAGATCACACAAAGAAGTGGAAAAAAATTCCAGGCTCATGGATTTAAAAAAGTTATATGTGGATTTTCAACTGTGTGAGGCATCAGTGCCCCTAACCCATCCCGTGTATCATTCAATGGTCAACTGTACTTCCCTGGTTATTAACATTCATACATATTGTGTTATTAGAACACATGTTTTTATCAATATAAATTGTGCTCTCTCTCTCTCTCTTTTTTGTATATATGTTTTTAGTCTTGAATTCTACTTTGTCTCTAACTCTCAAGTTGTGTTTGTACTGGCACTGACCTGAGAAATCTTTGTCTTTTTCCTTTATTGTTATTATTCTCAACTTCTTTATGTGGTTTTATTTTAGGTACTTCTCCTTAAATGTAGTGGGATTGTCTTATTTGCTTGTTTCCGTCACTCTAAACTGAGAGTTATTTAAGTGCAAAAATTCAGCTGACGTCATTCCTTATAACATCTGACATGTTTGTTATTTCATGTTTTCCATGCTTTATCATATTTTCTTGATTATTTTACATTTTACCTTTTGGTAGTTTAAAAGTGTTAGCTTGTATTTTTGTCCTGCTAGTGGTCATCCTTAAACTCTTCAAATCGAGAAGTCATTTTCCTTTCTCCATAAAAATGAAGGAATACTTATAGCCACCTCACAGAAACAAAGCAAAAGTTGTCTCATTGGTTATTTTATATCTTTCCTTTATTTCTTCCCTACTGCCTCCTCTGTACTGTTAAAATTATCTTCAATTTTGGTTCCAGATTGTTAATTTTTTACTTTGTGCCTCTTCTGTTTTATGAATACCTACTTAACAATTCCATTAAATTTCACTGCCATATTTTCAACAATTACTTGGTATTAACTATAAGTTTTACTGATATCATTGCTCAGTTTATTGGTATGTTGTGTGATATCTCTGTTTCTCAGATTTATTTTGCCAAAGTGTAACCAGAAATTTTATCGTTTTTGGTGTTTTGTTTTCACAAAAGATTATGTGGATGATAAACTCGCTGAGTTCTTATATATCTAAAATTGCTGTGACCCTCTGCCCCATACTTTAATATAGGACTCCAGCGTCAAAACACATTTCCTCAGTTCTTTATATAAATGTGTATAAATATAGATATTTATACATATGTATTTAGCATTAGCTTGTTGTTTTCCTGCTTTCTTTTTTTTTTCTAAAGATTTTATTTATTTGGCAGACAGAGATCACAAGTAGGCAGAGAGGCAGGTAGAGAGAGAGAGAGAGGGAGGAAGCAGGTTCCCCACTGAGCAGAGAGCCCGATATGGGGCGGATCCCAGGACCCTGGGATCATGACCGGCGCAGAGGCTTTAACCCACTGAGCCACCCAGGCATCCCTGTTTTCCTGCTTTTTTTAATATAGATGAGAACCTTGGCGTGAGCATCTAAGGTTATAAGTTTTAGAAATAGGAGAAGACCTGACTTTTAATCCCATTTCTACCCATAACTGCAGAACTGCCTCCTGTCCGTGAGGTTCTTCTTTCTCATGCATATGTATGAGATACAGAGTCCTCCTCTAGCAAAGATTAAAGAAAATACTGAGCACAAATGAATAATGGACTCAGTGATGAGAATGAGAACAGTTTCTTTCTACCAGCCTTATTTTTTCCCCTCTCTGGAAACATGTCCGGATTTTTCTTTACCCTTAAGGATCCCAGTTTTCTACAATTTTGCCATAAAGGACTCATTCGGGCTTTTTCTCTCTGGAAACTCAAGCCCCTTTCAGCTCAGAGACGTTCCTTCAGAAATTTATGTGTTTGCATCCTCCCCTCCACCCACACGTCTTTTCTCCTGAACTCTCCCTACACAGCTGGTGGGTCGGTGGAATGGTCTCCATGTGCTTTCACTCCTTTGGCTGCTGTAACTCATGACCACACAGTTCACGGCTTTAAAAAAAAAAAAAACAAAAAAACTATTATATTCAAGTTCGGGGGCTTCAAAGTCTAGAGTGTGTTTCCCTGGGTTAAAATCAAGGTGTCCAAAGAACAGCATTCCTTCCAGAGGCTCTGGGGAGAAACTACTTAGTTACCTTCTGCAGCTTCTAGAAGCCACCTGCATTCCTTGGCTAATGGCCTCTTCCTTTCTCTTCAAACCCAGCTGCCCATCATCTTTAAGGTTCTCTCTGACTGATGCTCCTGCCTCCCTCTTTCACTTCCAAGGGCCCTTGTGATTACACACGGTCTCCAATTCATGACGGTGTGACTTACAATCTTCCAACTTTATAATGGTGCAAACACAAGACACATTCTGTAGAAGCTACTTCAGATTGCAAATTTGGATCTTTTCCCAGGCTAGTGATGTGAGGTTTGATGCTTTCACAGTCGTGAGGGTATACAACCAACGTATTGACAACCATTCTGGACCCACACAACCATTCTGTTTTTCCCTTTCAGTACAGTAGTCAATAAATCACACGAGGTCATCAATACTTGAGTGTCCAATTGGTTTTGTGTTAGATGATTCTGCCCAACCATAGGCTAATGTAAGTGTTGAGCATGGTTCAGGTCAGATAAGTTAAACAATGACATTTGATATGGTAGGTGTATTATGTGCATTTTCCACTTAGAGTATTTTCAGCTTAGGAGGGGTTTATTGGGACATTATGGTTATCCCAACTGTAAGTTAAGGAAGATGTGTACATTGAGCCCACCCTGGAATAATCCAGAAGACTGTCCCCATCTTAAGATCCTTAACTTCATTATATCAACAAAATCCCTTTTGCTCCATGAGGTAACCTATTTACAGTTTTCAGGGATTGGATAAGGACATTTTTGGAAGGACCATTATTCTGCCCCTCACATGAGTCTTTTTACTTTCTATACGAAGTTCATCTCTTAGGCTTTTTATTTTGTTTTTGTTTTGTCTTGTTTGCGAGAGTTCTTTAGTTTTTTTCAGATCCCAAAAATATGCATGCATTTTATTTCCACAGTGATATTTTTAATTTTTAAGAATTCTGATTCATCTTTTTAAAGAAACTAGGAGGAAACTTACAATTATTTCTGAAGATGCTAATTTTACTTACTTTAATTTTTTTTTTCTATTTTATGCATTAACGCCTTCTCCTAAGGGATTTTTCTGTGTATTCCTCTTAGGAGTCACTTCAGACTTTTTATTTCATTCAGTGTTAATGATTGGGCTACAGGTTCACATTTACAAATCAGGACCTAGATGAACAGAATTGGTATCTTGAGTTTAGCATTCTCATCATGTGTAAAAATCATTGTCTCTCCAACAATGGGTACAAATTCTGAGAACAGAAGCCCTGGGCCCTTACAGGAGGTGGGGACTATAACTGGGAAGCCCTTTTCTTAGGAGATGTGGGGATTTATCTGTTAGTGGCTCACCATGGTAACCAAAGTTACTTGGAAGCACAATGCTGAATTTTTTTGGACCCTACTGCCTACTCTGGGGGCCCATCACAGATCATTCACCCTAATCGATGAGTCATTACTCTGGTTTCCTCAGGAACAAATGCCGCATCAGCCTTCTAGAAGGTACAGCTCCTTCATTCAGTTACTCCTCACTTTCCCTGCCCCTGATCTTGAAGACCCTCCAGAATTTGGTTGGGAACTCTCCTATTTTCTTGGTCCTCTCTTTTCTCCATTTTGTATTGTGGGTTATTTAGCCTTTCTCCATTAGAGATGTTACCACCTGCCTTCAGCCTTCCAGAAATTCCTGAATATTCTGATCTGCTCATGGCGAGCTCCCTATACTTCTCCCAGGGATAATTTTGTCCCTATTTCATGTACTTTGTGTCATTTAATGGGATGTAAGGCGGAGACATACATAGTCAATGATTTTGAACTGCAGAATTCTTCTATCCGTTGTTTATCCCATAACTGTGCATGTGTTTCTATAAATTGCAACAAATACTTTTGAAAAGGTATAAATAGAAGCGGTATAGATAGATGGCAAATAGATTGGTGGAAATTTTGATCTATTGATCTCATGAATATAGAATTTCTGATTTTGTCTGAATGACCCTACATGATTTATTGGATCATTCACTTAAGTGTATATATATGTGTGTATACATACACACACACACACACACACACACACACACACACACACACACATGCCTCTGCTCTGCACTGGGGTTGTTTGTTCATTTGTTTTTAATGACCTGTCTGTTCTTGGTGTCTACTATTCCTAGGATTTAATTTGGCACTTCAGGTTCATGAAAATCTGAACATTTAACATGCATTATAGATTAACAATTTATCTCATTCAGTAGCTGGTTAGGGAATTCTGAAGGTCAGAGAATGCATTTCCATGGACCATGGCTTCCCTGATTTCTAAATTCTTTACCAGAAACCACAGTCTCTCTTTGCCAGTTTGATTTCTCTCCACCCCATGAGCACTAAATTTAAGTTAGAACCACTGAAAGAATCTTCCAGAATCAGAGGACCGATTTTGTCACTGTCACTCAGAATCCTCCAGGAGAAAGCCTTCCCTTTCTCTATCCCCTGCCATGTGCACTCTGTTCCTGCATCTGGACAGGGAGTCCTTTCCTATAATCCTGGATTTGGGCTTGTAGCTGGCTTTTCCTAACATATGTACAGACAGTTTCTAGCCCTGCAGAATCAACATGGCCTTATGGTGCTCTCATTCCTCGGTGGTGACTTTGTTTTCATCTTTTCATGGGAATATCACATTTGTTCCTGTATTCTGATTATAATCTTCTCCTCCGCAAGTTAACATTAGTTTGATGTTGTCTAATGCTTACTGTAATAATAACAATAATATCAATGATGGTAGTAACAAGCATCATTTATTGCCAGCTAGGCACCAAGTGCTTTTATATGCTATATCAATTTTAAGGGCTTTTAACTGAAAGTAATAGAAAATGAAACCATAGTTTCTTCAACAAGTACTCTATTTTGGTCATATAATGAGAGGTCGGGGGGTTGACAGCTTTCAGAGCCAGTCCAGTTGTTCATTTTTATCCATGATGAAACCTCTAGAATTGTCATGGCCTTTTCCTTATAGTGGTAGGATGACTGTATCAGGTCCAGCTGTCATGCTTCCCATCAAAGAAAGGAGAAGAGGAAAGAATCTATGTAAGACAAGTAGACTTAGAAATAGACCCCAATTCACTTGCATCTAATTGGTGACACACAACTAATCCTAGCTGGAATTGTCTAGGAGAAGAAATTTAAGAATGAGGGTTGGGCCAGCTAACTAACCCATGCTGGCCATATGTTTGGCATACTTACATGATCTTATTTTGCAAGCTCTTTTATTGTTATTTTCCTTCCCATTTTACATAAAGATTCTGAAGGTCAAAGAATGTATGGGACTAACCCCAAATCATACCGTGGGGAGGAGGAATAATAGCCAGGATTTGAAACCATCTCCATCTTTCTCTGAAATCCCATTCTTTCCACTTTATGACACACTCTCTCTCTCTGGGTTGTTTATAACACACCAATAGACTTAATTAAAGCAGGAGTGAAGGAGTAAATGAATGATTGGCTCTTTAACTTTGGTGCTTATGCCTATGACTCTATGTAGAAAATGGTTCTATTAAGGGCCCTAAAGACTGTCAATCATAAGGCTCAAATCCTTGCAGTCCTTAGAAAGATGGTTGGAAAGAGCTTGGGAGCCACCAGCCCAGATTCAAATCCCAGTTCCACTACTTACTAATATATGAATGATTATGAACCCATCAGTTAATCTGTCTGTCCTTTGAGTTCTCATCTTTCTGTCTGCCACCATTCTCTCCAAGTTTGGTTATGTATAGCAGCCAAATTATTTATCAAGAAGCATAGCTCCAATTCTATCATACCCTTGTCCGAAAACCATCAATAGTTCTATTGTAGATGCTATGAACTATGTTCTCAAAAGGGGACACAGTCCTTTTTTCCCTTAGCTTGCTTTATCACGGAGGCAGAAAATGCAAGATAGTCCAAAGATCTCAGCCTCCCCTGAAACTCGGGATGGCATGACAAATTTCTAGTGAAATGTAAGTGAAAGTCTTAGGAGAAGCTTGACCAGCATGTCCCTTCATCCTGAACCCTTCTTCCTGCCTGTAACACACACCAGAGGCTAGAGGTGTAGCAGTCATATTATGACCATGAGGTGACAAACATGAAGACCAAAAAAAATAAAAATAAAAATAAAAACAAAACAAAAACCACACACACAAAAACTCCCTGTTAAAAATGACAGGACAGAGCAAATGGAAAGAGCCAGCATACCCTGTGGGAGACTCGCAGTTGAGCCAGGATCCTGACTCTGGACTGCCTGTCCCCTAACTTTTTTTGCATGGAATAAACAAACTGCCTTCTCATTCAAACCACATCTTCTATGTTTTTCTGCCATTTGACCCATGAGGTCAGTATTAAAAATGCTCCAGTCTGTGGCTTCAATCTTCTTTACAGACTCTTCTTCCTCCTCTTTTGTTTCCTAAACTGTGATTCCTCTAAGCCACATTCCTTCCTGTTGTTCCCTCTACTCCATGGCCAGGCTGGAGTAGGACCTCCCTTCCCAACAACTCTCCCTCTTGTTCCCTGACTGCTGTCATTTCTCAGTCTTCAGAACTTGGAGCTTTTCTAGTCCTTAGCACGTTCTTGAATTATGGTTATTTAGGTATCTCCCCATTGTGTAAGCTCCTAAAAGTCTTGTGTTATTCATGCAACCCCCAACACACACACACACACACACACACAGACGGACACCTCAGTCCTGACACAGCATCTTGCTCAGACGGGCCCTCAGTACCTCTGTAGGAATGGATGCGTGGTAGTACATGTGTTAGTTTGGGGTTCTTCCTTTTTGTTTTAACTACCAAAGACAGTCATCGATAATCCTTTATTTATCCCTCCTGCTAGGGACAAAGTTGAGTCTTGGTCAGTGGGAAGAGTTTTCTGATGCAGAAGCACATCTTTCCTCAACTGTTCTTGACCTACTTGCGAAAACCTGGAAAGGAGGAGAGATGGCCCTGTGTTCAGTGCTTGCTTTGCAGGACTCTTTCTGAGCTGTCTGCTAGGCAGTGAGCAGAAGGAAGCTTTCAGTTCTCTCCTTGGCAGACAGGGTGATCTGTGCTGCTGGCGTAACTGTCAACCAGCTCCCAATTCAGCAATCTCTGGCTGAGTAGACTGGAAGAAGCTTTGAATCCAGAGACCTAACGGGAGCCTTGTCTTCTGCGGAGACTTGCACAGCACCTTCTGAGTGCTAGTGACCCAAGAAATACATTTGGTTGGTTTGAAACTGTGGTTTGAGTTCACATTTTCACATAGGGTTGCTTTGCTTTGAAATGTGGTTCACTCATTTATTATTTATGTGTATTATTCATGCCCTGGCTACTTCTCAAACAGATTTGTGGTAACTAAAAACTACAGGTATGCCATAACCATTAAGCCATTCAAGTGAAGTTAAAAGACAAAACCAAACAACAAAAATGTCCCAGTGGTAAAAAGATCCGGTGGTAAAAAGGATCCGAAATTTCATTTCATTTATTCCTTCCAACAAAACCATGGGCTCAGTATTTTTTACGAATGAGAAAGACACGGACCAGAGAAGTTGAGCACATGGGAATGGGTCCCACCCTTGTAAATATCAGAGCCCACACTCAAACCTAGCTCCCACTGACTCCATGTCTATACTCCGATCTCTATCATACTGTGATGGAACCATGGGTCCATGCACCCTGCTTCTCTATTTTCTTGAATGAACCAAAAGATAAAAAAGAGGTGATTTAGAAAAATGCATTATTAATTGTCAACCAGCTCCCAGTTCCGAAATCTCTGGTTAAGTAGACTAGAAGAAGCTTTAAATATCACCATAAGTTAACTAAAATCTTCTATTCTCTGAAGTTTCCTAAGCCACTGGCACATTAATGGAATGTCGGGAGGGAAGGGACCTCAAAAATCATCTAGTTTGCTCCCACTTTTCTTTCCAGATGAAGAAACCAGGGGAAGTGATTTGCCCAAGGTACTGAATATCAGTGGCTTATCTGTGACAGCTTTCTCCCTCTGGACCTCTTCGCAGCTGGGAGACTCCAATTCCCTTTCTGCCTAGGGATTGGGGTCAGAAACTCACAAAGGATGGATATCTCTAGTGGACCCCCATTTACTAAAAGGTCTTTCACAGATGGCTTAGCGGGCAATGTTTGGTCATGTGTTTTGTTACCTTTGATGGTAACCTTCTTTTCATGCAGGTGAAAATTCCATTTGGAGTTTGTGCTAAAATGATTTTGTAAAGGTAGAAATGCCCCCTCTGAACAGAGAATTCTAATTACCAGATAATTGATGTGGCAGCTAGTCTGCAAGGTAGCCTCCCAACAAACCCGGCTTCCCAGGAGTCCTTCTCTTGCACACTCGGGTACTGCTGCACTTGATTCTTGACTGGCCCCAGGTAACCAATAGAATGCAGTAGCAGTGACATTGCATGGCTTCAAGGCTAGATTATGAGAAGGCTTATAGCCCCCTCCTGGGTCTTTTGAATGCTCACCCTTGGGGCTTCTGCTCTCAGAATCCAGCCACTGTGCCCAAGAAGCTGAAGCCACCTGAGGGGACCATGTGTAGGTTTTCTGATTGACAGCCCCAGCTGACTCCCAGCCAACTTCTCAAATTAACTGGTCAGTTTGGGGAATGATCCAACTTAATATCCAGTCCAGAGAGCCTTCAGACCCTATAGTCCCAGATGGCAACCACATGAAAGACCCCAAGGGAAAGCCACCCAACTGAGCCTGATCAAGACTGAGAAGCATGTGTGACAATAATGAATTATTGTTTTAAACCACTGAGTTTGGGGATGATTTTTTTAGGTAGCAGTAGATAATGGGAGCTGTAGAAAATATCAAAAGATTATTTTTCTCTCTACTTTCCACAAAACTCAGTGGTGAAACATAATCAATAGCCACCAAGATCTAGGAGATGGTCAAATTGAAATTTATTTAAACACCTTTCCCATCCCACCCCAACATGACCTGCTTTTGACTAAGTTATTTCTTTCATTCCTAAGCGCAACACTAGGGATAGAAGGATCTTGAAAAAGGAATGCAATTTAAAAATATCTATTGAGACAGGCATTTTGACATTTGAAGGAAGAAAAAACTATTTAGGATGCTTTAAAAGCTTTCCAATGTTTACTTCCCTATTATTTCACTCGGAGCTACAGAAAATAGTCTTACTCTACTGTGTGGTTATTTGGAGCAGTCTGCAGTGACATGATGGATCCTTCAAATGTTTTAATTGGAAATATGCAGTAGAACATTTTATATACCGGTAACTTGTTTAATATCTCCAAAACTGCACCAAGCTAATTTTCTTTTCTTTCACTATTTTTTCTTTTTTTCCTCTTTCCCCCTCATTCTTTCTTTTCCCTTCTTTTATTCCTACCTTTCCTTTCTCCCTTTTCCCTCCCTTCATTCCTTTCTTCCTCCTCCTTCTCTGCCTTTTTCTTCTTCCCCGCTTCTCCTTCTTCTTCTTCCTCTCCTCTTCCTCCTCCCCTCCCTCTCCCCCTTTTCTGCTCCTCCTCCTCCAGCTTCTACTATCAATACCAACCTCTGATCACCATTTACTTGGGATGTGGGAAATGAATCTAGAAAAAGTCTTATTTCAGGGGCTTCCCAAGTGTCAAGTGTTATGGTGGGTGATCTCATGCTCTTTATTTCATTGAATCTTCACAACAATCCAGCCAAGCAGTAATGTTCCTAATATGCCGATGAGGAAACTGAGGCTGAGATCAGTTCAATAACATGGCCAGATTCACTGAACCAGAAAGAACTGCTAAAGCAGGAATTAAAACCTTGTTCTATCCTATTCCAAAGACCTTACTGTTTGCACGAGACCACCTGTATCTGGCATCGATATTCAGTTCCACAGGCTGCAAGAAAGTGTACAGAATAAGTGTCCAGAGTGTCTCCTCATCTCAGAATCCCTGTCTGTCTTCGGGTGTGATTGATAACATGCCCTCAAGAACTGCTGTCACTTACGTTCCACATCCCAGCCCTGAGGGCCCGCTTACTTCTGCTCCTTGTTGGGGACCCACTCTCAAGGACTAGTTCTACTTGGAGATGGAGGAGTATTTAGAGAAACCCCAGCTTGATCCAAAAACTTGCTATTTGTTTCACTCCTTTCTCTTTCCAGCTTTGTCAGGAATACAATTGACCATGATGACTCCCACAGATGGATTTAGCAGTGGGTTCCTTTAAGAAAGGAATCTTCAAACCTCCCTGTGTGTCATATTTTCCAGGGTTCGGGGTGTGGGTGACTCAATGACAAGGCAGCTTCCACTGCTGCACCCAAAAATCTGATTCAGGGGGAACTCAGATGGGACCTAGGAATTAGATCTTCAAGAAGCGCTCACATGATTATAATGTGGGTAGTTCTAAGACTTTGTGGAACACTGCCTAAAGATGAAACAGATTAATTGTACCTTACAGTTACTTTGGAGGAGGTATTGTTCCTCTAGGAAATTTGGGCAGTTGGCAGCTGCAATTTTTGTAGCCACTGAGGCTCGTCTGTGCCCAAGACCACATTGCTAAATTCACCCACAGCACTCAGAATACCTCTGCGAATGGCTCTAAGGTGATGGACTTTGGAGACGGTGCAGGTGGCTGGAGGAGGGTTCTGCCCCACCCCCAGTTACTGGACTGGCCGTCACTGGTAGACAGTTTGGAGAGACAAAGCCCCGTTGTGGTTCGTGCACCATCTATTTTGAGTGTTCCTGTGCTGAGCTCTGCAGTCTCTGCCCAGGACTGAGGAACTTCCTGGAAGGCATGTGGTGACTTTATAAAAAAAAGTCTGAAAACCTCATCTTTACTGCTCTACTCACTGCCTGACTCTCTAGGACAGATGTTCTGGGGCCCGTGGCCAACACTCTATCTGCTGGCACTCCACATCCCAGGATGGCAAATCTGCTTTGCTTCCTTCATTCCATCCACAGGTTTGTAGCTCATGGCTAGTACAATCCAAGCAGTAGGTAGATTTTGGAGGTGGAAGCAAAGGGAAGATGGAACGTTAAGGAAGGCATTGGTCCCTCCCTGAAGGGTCTCTCAGTTTAATGGGAAGGTCAGGGTGGTCATGATAAAAAGCCAATACAGTCATGTGATAAAATGAAAATCTAACTCGATTTCTAATGGGAAAGCTAGCACAGTGGGGAGGGACCCAGGGGAGACTGTAAATTGCATATGGGCTCAGAGGAGGTTTCAAGGAGGACTGAGCTGATCTTAGGAGGATGTATGAGATCATAACTGAGTAATATGTGTCATGAGGAAAAGAAGGAGCATATTTTAGGAGAGGTGGAAAGAAAGAGCAAATATAGGCAGTTGTAGAAGGGTTTGTTTTGAAGCGCCAGGAGTTCATTTTGGTAGAAATTGAGGACCCTGAGAGATGAGAGCTGGAAGACAGGAGCTACATGTGAAAACCTAAGTGGGGGGGACAGATTATTCAAGCGTGTGAATGCTCTATCCAGTGGTGGAGCCTTTATCCTCTTCATCTTGGGGAGCTAGCAGGATACTCTAGTCATTCAACAAGTCATTGTGGGGTACATCCCACCCAGGCACCATGTTAGTCCTTGAGAGGATAATGGTGGGGAAAAACAAAACAAAAACAACCAAAAAAGTTCTGCCCTCTGAAAGTTTGCATTCTTGTATGAAGAGAAAGACAACAAACGTAGTAAGTAAAATTTGTTGTATGTCAGGTGGTTCTGTGGGCTAACTGTGTCCCCCAATGGTGTGTTGAGGTCTAACCCCTGATGCCCAAGCATGTGAATGTATTTGGCAATAGCCTTTGCAGATACAATCCAGTTAAGATGAGGTTGTACTCGATTACCGTGAGCCCTAAATCTAATGGCTGACGTCCTAATAAAGATGTCACGTGACAACGTGGGGACACAGACACACTGGGAAGAAGGCCATGTGATGATGGAGAAAGAGATAAAAGGGATATATTAAGAAGCCAAAGGACACCAAGGATTGCCAGCACAAACACAAGCCAGGAGAGCAAGGACGAGATTCGTTCTCACAGCCACCAGAAGGAGCCAACCCTGTGAGCACCTTGATTTTTAGACTTCTGGCCTCCAGAACTATGAGACAATAAATTTCTGTTGTTTTAAGCCACTCAGTCTGTGATTACTTGTTATGTCAGCCTTAGGAAACAAATACAGATGGTATAATTGCTATGAAGAAGAAAAGACTGGAAAGGGGCATAGGAAATGCCAGGAGGGTGGGAGGAATATTATTCTAAATAGTGTAATAATGGAAAGCCTCACTGAGAACAGGGCAAGTCAAAGACCTGAATGGGTCTGTAAGCCATCTGCAAGCCTCTGGGTATTTGGGGCAGAATGATCCAAATGGAGGAAAGGGAACAGCAAATGCAAAGGTCCAGAGGCAAAGCTTTGCATGAGCTGTCCTAGGGAAAGCTGGGAGGCTAAGATGAGGGATAAGGGAGGGAAAGGCAATGGGGTCATAGAGAACCTAAGGCCATGTCGTGTAAGGACTCTGCTTTACTCTGAGAAAGATGAGGGATTTCTGTAAGATTGTGAGTAAAGTGACAGTCTGCTTAGGATATAACAGAATCACCCAGTGTTGAGTCATTGAAAGGACTCAAAGCTGAGTCAGGGCAGCCAGTGAAAAGGCTGTTGGCAACAATTCACGGGGAGGGTGATTGTGTCTTGAGCCAAGGAGGTAGCACAAGTGTTGGTGAGAAGTGTTCAGATTCTAGATATAATTTGAAGGTAAAGTCAACAAGATTTGTTGTTGGGTTGCATGTGGAATGTGAGAATGGGAGAGGGGTCAAGGAGGACTCCAAGATTTTTGCTTGAGCCATTGAAAGGCTGGAGTTATCATTGGATCAGGTTTGAGAGAGAACGTCATGAGTTTGGTTTTGGGTATGTGGAGTTTGACGTACTTACACTTCTAAGTAGAGGTGTTGAATAGGCAACAGGATATAAGAATCTGAAATTCAACTATGCAGCCATCAAAAGAAATGAAATCTTGCCATTTGCAACGATGTGGATGGAACTAGAGGGTATCATGCTTAGCGAAATAAGTCAATCGGAGAAAGACAACTATCATATGATCTCCCTGATATGAGGGAGAGGAGATGCAACATGGGGGGTTAAGGGGGTAGGAGAAGAGTAAATGATACAAGATGGGATTGGGAGGGAGCCAAACCATAAGTGACTCTTAATCTCACAAAACAAACGGAGGGTTGATGGGGGGAGGGGGGTTGGGGGAGTGGGGTTATGGACATTGGGGGAGGGTGTGTGCTATGGTGAGTGCTGTGAAAAAAAATTAAATTAAATTAAATTAAAAAAAAAAGAATCTGAAATTCAGGAACATCAAGCTAGGCTCACAGTGAAATATTGGGCCATGAGGACCATACATGCTCTTTAAAGCCAGGACTGATGAAATCACACTGGAGAAGAAACTCAAGGAGTGAGCCCTGTGATTCCCAAAGGGTAAGATGGGAAGGCAAAAACAATAAAGGAGACGAAGATGGCTCTGCCAGGAAAGGAGCAGGAAAACTAGAAGTGCTGGTATCCTGGAAACCAGGAGAACATACTTGAAAATGGACAGAGCTGCTCATGGGTCAGGTGTGATGAATACTGAAACCGACCACCAGATCAACACTATGGAGGCCATTAGTGACCTTGATGAGAGCAGTAGTAGCAAGTGAAGAGGGAAATCATCATTAGTGTGATTTATAAAGACAACTTGAGGACTTCTGCTTATAGGGCAGCAGAGAAATATGGTTATAGCTCAAGAGGGAAGAGTGATTATGGGGGGATTTGTTTTCAGTTGAAAGGAATAATGGCATCCGTGTAAGAGGATGGAAATGCCCCAGGTGAGAGAAAGAAACATTTTGGTTATTAAGTTGGTTTGCCTATAGGTAATGTGTGTGTGTGTGTGTGTGTGTGTGTGTGTGTGTGTTTGTGTGTGTGTGTGTGCACAACTTCACTGATCCTCCCCAAATAAAATCAACCCAAAATTTAGTCTGTTCAAAGTACTATGGAGTAAATATGACCATACCACTCTCCCCAATCCCCACCGTCCTACAAGGTGATGACCCCCTAGAATAGTTTGGTGTGGTTCCTCCCAGCCCTGTGCAATGCACAGCAAATCTGTCCTGTCAGTAAACTGTTCCATCAGCACTATAACTAAGCTCGACCCCATGAGAATTTCTCCTTTCTAGAAAGCTCTCCTTTCAAAGAGAAGTGCCAACCTATTACTCTGTTCTGAGAAAGGAGAATAAATAATGACTTCTGTGGTTCTAAAAGGCAAATTTGCCTGGACCCCTTGGTGGATTTCCTAGAAAGGGAAGGAGGGTGGCAATGCCGTGTAATTCACGGCAATGCCATGAATTCTGGAAGATTTCAATCTTGACTCAGTGCACTCTGACCAGCAGGAGCCCTGGAAGTTGGTTGCATAGGAACTGAGAGAGCTGAGCATGGAAAGCCTCACTCTCAGCTGACCTTATCTTGAAAGGCATGGAGAATGCATCCTGCAAGTACCAAGTACAGATGCCTAGGTCAGGGAGCATCATTATAGGCAAGCATCACTATCACAGACCCCTCTGTGGGAGGCCAGTCTTCACAGTGACATGTTAAGAAAACCCCATTCAGCTGCATCTTTTGGATCTGGAAGCTGGATTAACATCCTTCCCAAACACACACACACACACACACACCCCACAGTTCACAGTTGGCATTCATGAGATTCCAAGGGTTTTTGGACAATCTGTGGGATGGGCAACCACAAATGAGATCCTAGATTTCCTTACACTAAAGCATATGGAACACAAATGATCAGCTGGGGAAAATGAGAAGGGATATGATGATGTAGTACTATGATTTTATGAAGTTTTTTTGTCAGTTATTTTATTTATACTTCTATATGTATATACTTGTATAAATATACACCTTTAAATATATGAACATATCTTTTACAGAGGTAAGCATGCACATATAAATAGACGATAATGTACATGTTACATTATTTTGCAACTTTCTTTCATTCTGGGTTTGTTTGTTTTTTTTCCTTTTTTAGCCAACACTCTAAGATAGGTACCTGTCTATTTTAAAGTCGGGCTTTAATAAGTCTATTAGTATAAGTCTATAAGTCCATATATAAGTCTGTTCTTTCTTTTGAGACACGGTGAAAGTTGGCCAAGGTATTTGACCATGCCTCTGTTGATGAGCCTTGAGCACGCTTCCACTTCTTTACTATTACAAACACTATTGCGTCTAACATTTTGCACTCATGCCTTTATGCACTTGAGCAAGCAATATAATGGGTTATGTCACTAGAAGTGGACTTGCTGAGCTCAAAAATGACAAACTTGTAATTTTCAAGGATTCTGCCAAATCGTCCTCCCCAGAGCTGTCTTCCTCCCACATCAGTATAAAGTGCTCTCTTTCCCCCTTAGTTTTGCCATCCGTGGAGACTTTCAGTCTTTAAAAGTTCTGCCAATCTGTTAGGTGAAAAATACTATCTTACTGTAGACCGCATTTGCATGTCCCTGATTGTTAGTGAGTTTCTTCACCTTTTCATATGTTTATTTGCCTTTTGTACTTTATGTGAATTGCCTATTCATAGCCCTTGCTCTTTTTTTTTCTATTAGATAGGCTGCCTTTTTCATATTGATTTTTATGAGTTTGTTGTATAGATCATGAATATTAACCATTTTTCTGTTTTAGATGTTACAAATTTTTTCTTCCATTTTATCATTTGTCTTTTAAATGGGTTTATAGTGACTTTTGCTGGTGCACAGAAACTTCCATTTGTAAGATCTAAAATCTGTAAATCTTTTCCTTTGTGGTTTCTGGGTTTTGTTCTTGCTTAGGAAACCTCCTTTAGTGTAAGATTATTAAAAAAAAAAAAATTATCCTGTTAATTTAATCATGGTGGAATTTTTTTTTCTACATTTATGTTTATAATCCATCTCAAGATTATTTTTAGTCTCTCTTTGAAAAAGAGATCTATCTAACGTTTTCCAGTGACTCAATTTTGTGAATAAACCATGGATCCCCCATTAATCTGAAATATGCCTAAGTCCCCACATATGTGCATAGGCCTGTACTGTGCTCTCTCTTTTCATGTCTCTAATTTCTTCATGCACTGATACCACAAGGTTTAATTGTTGCTATCATATTATTCCCTATGTTTGCACACCTAGCATTGATTTTTCATCATGCTTCTGCACAGGTCTTTTACCTACTTATTTGCTCTTTTATTACCAAAACCCATTAAATATGCCAATAAGCACCATTTCTTATAGGGGATTGGGCAGGGAGTTGGGAACACCAAGAGTTCTACACAATAAGAAAGCCTTTGTCCTAAAATAGAGTGCATTAATAGAAGGATACAGTAAGGCCAACCAATCAGGAGATGATTGTCATTGAGAAGAGTTTGTTACAGTTCCAAAGAGATGGGAGGCAGGCCACGTCAAGGGAGGCCACACCAGGAGGCACCATGGTCTGTCACCATGGGCAGAGGGGGAGGAGGGAACAGAAAGCAGGAGGTTTTATTATGGTTTCTTTGGGAAGGAACCATGGAGGCAGGGTAAACAGATTCCAGATTAAATCATCTAAATAATATC
Organism: Enhydra lutris kenyoni; assembly: GCF_002288905.1. Classification (NCBI taxonomy): domain Eukaryota; kingdom Metazoa; phylum Chordata; class Mammalia; order Carnivora; family Mustelidae; genus Enhydra; species Enhydra lutris. Next base: position 20,165,163 of record NW_019154110.1, read on the forward strand.
ACTGAGCTCTGGGCAGAGGGGCAGTCCCTAGTTGTCTGGTACCCAGCCCTGGGGTAATTTGGGCCAATGAATATTGGCCTGGGAGTATAAATGCCCAATAAAGGAGAGGGGAGGGGTGTGGACCCTGGATTGGTTGGTTTAATATGAAACGCACACTCTCAGGTTGGTTTGATATGAAAAGCACACTCTCACTCTCCTTTTGTATCTAGAAATTGGCTAACCTTGGGAGTGGCATTCCCTCTTGGATCAGCCCAGCCCCAGATGTCAAAGCATCAGAATACGGAATATAAAAGACAATTAATACATTTAGTGTATTCATATACTCCTGAACATATTTCACTGCCTTTCCTTTTTGAAAGAAAAGGAAGCTTTGAGAAACGTCTTTCTATTCCATTCCTGCTTCTCAGACGTGTAGATATCTCCATGGAATTTCTTCAGGATTCTATTGGGAGCAAATGGGTCTCCTCTCTGCAGGCAGTCTTCCCTTTCTTTCTTTCTTTTGTTAGGCTTTGGGTCACTCTATGCTATAGTCTTCACTTCCTGCCAAACCTGTCTCATTTCTTCATTAGCATTCAGAAGTTACTGCAAGTGTCTGTCTGTTCATTCCTATTTTCTGGAGCTTTAATTGACTTAATTCTTTACTTTGTATCTTTTTGCTCATTGTAACAATATTGGAGGCAGAGGGGAGGTTACCGCCATCTTGAACAGGGATCCCATCATAGCTCTAGTCTCATGGGAGAGAAAGGGGATAAAATCCATGTGTTAGATAACCTTGGCAGCAGTAAAGATGAGAGGAGAGGAAGAATGAAGAGAGGGGGGCCATTTAGGAGGCTTGTGCCACTATTTGCAGTGTTTGACTCCCCAGTAATTCCAATTCTAGTGGCTCATTCTAAAGCAATATACACATAAAAATACATGTGCAAAGAATATTCATCATCGCATGATGTTCAATGGAGAATAATTGGAAACTACCTAAGATATCTAACAGAGAGGAGTGGTAACATAAGTATAATAACTATATAATAAAATACTATGCCGGGTACTATAAGTCTGATTTTGAATAATATTGAATCATGACAAAATTCTCATGTGATAATGGAAAGAAAATTTTTAAAGGTTGCAGAGCTATATATTGCGTACTTTATTTATTTTTCATTTATTTTTTCTCACCATAGCACATACCCTCCCCAATGTCCATCTCCCAGCCACCCCATCCCTCCCATCCCCCTCCAGCAACCCTCAGTTTGTTTCCTGAGGTTAAGAGTCTCTTATGATTTGCCTCCCTCTCTGGTTTCATGTTGTTTCATTCCCCCCCCCTTCCCCTATGATCCTCTGCCTTGTTTCTCAAATTCCTTGTATCAGAGAGATCATACAATAATTGTCTTTCTCTGATTGACTTATTTTGGTTAGGATAATACCCTCTAGTTCCATCCACAATGTTGCAAATGGCAAGATTTCAATTTTTGATGGCTGCATAATATTCCATTGTTTATATATACCACATCTTCGTCCATTCATCTGTTGATGGACATCTAGGCTCTTTCCATAGTTTGGCTGTTGTGGACATTGCTGCGATAAACAGTTGGGTACACGTGCCCCTTCAGATCACTACATTTGTGTCTTTAGGGTAAATACCCAGTAGTGCGATTGCTGGGTCATAGGATAGCTCTGTTTTCAACTTTTGAGGGAACCTCCATGCTGTTTCCCAGAGTGGCTGCATCAGCTTATTGCATATTTTATTTTAATAAATGAAAAAAATCTAAACTATTAACTATGGGCATTTTTGCATGTTGGAATTATGAAATGTCACTATTATTTATAACTGTTTTTCCTATCTTATATAATGAGCGTATATTGTATTTGGAATGATAAAAAAAGTAGTATGTTAAAAGCCAAACCTGGATCTTCCAGGTTGGTGAACAATGGAAGTACTGGGAGAGTGGGTCACACGGAGAGGCCCTGGAAGCTCCACACCCTTTCCCTATGTCTTGCCTTGTGCATCTCTCCCACCTGGATAAACCCAGTTTGTATCATTTTATGATAAACTGAAGATCTAGCAAATAAGAAATACACACATATATACATATAAATCCAACCTGAACTGATGAGACCCTCGCTCAGGCAGACATCCTGTTTGTTAGGGAATGAAGAGTTATAAATTTGAAAAACATCTACTGGGCCCATATCATGCATTACAATTCTGAGAAGAGGAATAATCAACTCGTGCAGCAATCTAGTTGGATAATCAGAATAAATGTTTCGATTATAGAAGATAACGAGTCAAAGGTTTTTGAAGGTATCACGCATTTTGCAGATGTGGTACCCAAAGAGCTAAGTTTTCTGGCTAAGATCTCTCTGCCAACTTAAAGCAGAGCCAGGAATAATTTCAGTATTGGGCAATAACTTGAAAGAAAATGCTATGGCAGCTTATAATTCCTCCAAGTGAGTAGAAGGGACTTCCGTTGGCATTCCTGAATGACTGGGATAATTTCAGGAGTTTTTCAGAGTCTTACCAGGATTCTTGAGGTCACACTTCCTCCCCTTATGTAAATAATGAAGAGGCTCCCAAATTTGTCTACTCATCAAAATTATGTAGGGAACTCTTAAAAAATATTTTTTTAAAAATATTAATATTAAAAATTAAGTCCAAGGCTCCTGGGTACCTCAGTCAGTTCAGTGCCCAACTCTTAATTTCAGCTCAGGTCATGATCTCAGGGTTGTGAGAGTGAGCCCTACATTGGGCTCTGTGCTGGACATGGAGCCTGCTTAAAATTCTCTCTCTTCCTTACCCATCTTCAACACCCCCCACCCCCCGGACCCCAGACCTCATCTTGGATCTATTACTTTAGAATCTCAGTGGGATTAGGTCTAAGAATCAGAATTTTCAACTTCCTGCTGGTAATTCTGATGCACTGTCAGCTTTGGGAGCCATTGTGTTTTTATACCTCTTTATGTTCTTGGAAAATGAGTAAGTAGATAGAAAATGTGAAAAGGTTAGCTGACCAATGAAAGACCTTCAAAACATAAAATGACCTAAAGGAGATAGGCTGTAAAATGACTTGAGATTGTTGTCATCCAAAATAATATGTTTGCAGCATCCCAGTGATGCTGTGTCCTTGAACCCTTGATGGCGTATAGCACACCTTATGGGCAGGTGGCCAATGAAATGTACGCTTGCTTCAGTCTGTCTCTTTGAGACCAGTCTGTTCACAGAGTACCTTGAAGGAGTTGAAGTAGTTGTATTAAGCATTATAGAGAATAAAATCTGTGTTTATAAATGGAAGAACCACCCTGAGTTAGGATGGCCAGGAAAGAATAAAGAGTTATAATAATAGCAACCATTTACTGAGCACTTATTTTGAGCCAAGAACTGTGCTGAATGCATTAACCACATTTATCTCATAAATGCTTATGATGTGTCTATCACATAAGAATTTGTCTTAGTCAAGATAGACTAAATATGATGAGGTAGCAGACAATCTCAAAATATCAGTGGCTTAAAACAACAAAGGTTTATTTCTTGCTCGCACGTCATGTCCATTGGAAGTTTGGCAGGGGAGTCTCTTCCATGTCAGTTTCACTCAAGGACGTTGGCTGATGAAGTCCCCACCATCTGGAATGTAAATTGTTGCCAAAGCTGGGAATAGGAAAGACAGAGCAGAGTGCATCAGCTCTTCCATGCATCCATCCTGAAGGGACCCAATTCACTGACACTCTTTGGCTGATGTAACTCACAGAGTGAAATGAGCCTAATGGGATCAGGAAATAAAATTTTCTCAAGGGACAGGCATCACAGAATGGAAAAGATCAGTGAGCTGCACTAACATCGAACATAGGATTGTATTTTTATCCCTTATATTAAAATGAAGGAATGGCTAAAATTTAAGAAACCTGCTAGTATCAAGTGCTGACAAAGATGTGGGGTAGTTTGACCTCATGCGTTGCTGGTAGGAAAGCAAAATGGTAGAGATGATCTAGAAAAAAATAGCTTAGCAGTGTCTTTAATAGGTACATGTATACTTACCGCATAGACCAGCAATCTCTCTTATGGGTTTTTACCCAAGAGCACTGCTTACCTACAGAGAGCATTTTTGCCCTGCCCTGCCTGGAACATTCAGTAATGAGAGGAAACATTTTTGTTCCTCACACTGGGTCAGAGGGTGCCCCTGGTATCTAATGGGTAAATCTAGTGATGCCACTAAGCATCTCACAAAGCACAAGACAGCCTCTCACATCAAAAAATTACCCCACTTAAAATTCTGCACAGAATAATACAGCCATTAAAAAATTCTGCATTAGATAAGTGAAAACTTACATTCACAGGAAAACTTTCCTGTAAAAGTTTATATGAGCATTATTCATAATCACTGGAAACAGCCTAATGTCCTTCAGTGGGTGAATGGATGTCCCTTTACAGTGAAATACTACTCAGCAATGAAAAAGAAAGAGTTGTTGGTTGGGTGCAACATGGATGAGCCTGAAATACACTATACTAAGCAAAGGCAACCAGTCTCAGATAATTATTTACTGTATGCTTCCATCTATGTGACATTCTGGAAAGGTCAAAACAATAGGGTTGGAGAAGATAGAGTATATCAGTGGTTTCCAGGGGTAAAAAGTGGCAGAGATGATGGAATGGTTCTGTGTCCTGATCTTGGTGGTCACATGAATCTATGTATACACTAAAAATGCATTGACTATATGCTCCCCCCAAAAGTGAATTTTATTATATGTTAATCATTATAAAGTTGAAAAAAAAAACACACACACAAAAGAATGGGCTCTGAGAGACCTGTCTATGACACAGAGCTTGAAGTGTTAGAACAGGGAATAGAACCCAGATCCCTTATGACTGCAGAGGCAACACTCCTTCCTTTACATAAAGGTGTCTGCACAGGGAAGGACATCGAGCTATGAGCAGAGCTTAAATGGCTTTGAGGATCAAGGATATTGTTGTTCAGTCATGTTAATTATCAAGAGGGTTATGTTTACTCATGGGGACTTGCATATTCTGAGAGACCTGTCTGACACAGAGCTTGAAGTATTAGAACAGGGAATAGAACCCAGATCCCTTATGACTGCAGAGGCAACACTCCTTCCTTTACATAAAGGTGTCTGCACAGGGAAGGACATCGAGCTATGAGCAGAGCTTAAATGGCTTTGAGGATCAAGGGGCTTTGAGGATCAAGGATATTGTTGTTCAGTCATGTTAATTATCAAGAGGGTTATGTTTACTCATGGGGACTTGCATATTCTGAGAGACCTGTCTGACACAGAGCTTGAAGTATTAGAACAGGGAATAGAACCCAGATCCCTTATGACTGCAGAGGCAACACTCCTTCCTTTACATAAAGGTGTCTGCACAGGGAAGGACATCGAGCTATGAGCAGAGCTTAAATGGCTTTGAGGATCAAGGGGTATTGTTGTTCAGTCATGTTAATTATCGAGAGGGTTATGTTTACTCATGGGGACTTGCATATCCTTGAAATAATACATGGCTCTCTGGATGCCTGCGAATAAAAATCCAGATACGGGTTAAAACCACCCTCCCCACTTGGACTGCCCCTCATCACACCTCACAAAGGATGCCCAAGAGTAAGCATGGAGATATGCCACCAAGGGGAGGGACCCAGTTCCAAATGCAGTGCCCTTGGGTAAAGCAAGCCTTCTAGAAGACTGAGAGAGCAGACACGGAGTCTCATGCCATCATGTTATTTCAATTTGCGTGTCCAGTTCATTTTCCAGGCCTTCATTTTGTAATACTCTTGCAGTTTTTAGCTCTAATAGTGAGCAGTTGCCTGAGGTGCCAGAAACAAAACCAGGAGGAGCTGAGGACCAGTGTTTTCAGCACATTTTACATTGAGAACAAGGTTAATATAATATACTGTGTTAATAATGAGGTCATAGTCACAGATCTAGCTCTCTCTTACATGGCTTTTTGGTACATGGGGTCAGGGGCTATTCTAATCAGCTTTGCCCACCTCCTGACATTTTAATCATGGAAACAATTACTAATGTTTAGGAAACAACTTGAAGAGGACTTGAATAAAAGAGCAGAGGAAGGAGAACTGAGTTTTGTTTTGTTTTTTAATAATTACTCCCAGAGTAGATGCTCAGATAGCAACGTTTTAAAATGGAATTAATAGGATAATATTGAGGTTCGATACCACCTCCACTAGGCCTAGTCATATATTAACACAGAACTAATTATTGGGTACCCTGGAAATCTTTTCCAAGCAATGCCATCTTCTCTCAGTTTCCAGAAGGGGTGGTCTTATCTCCCAAGTTCAGCAACTACCCTATAGTTTTGTCCATGAAGACCACAGTCTTATAACATTGTTTAGCATCCTTTGAGGATGGACATGTATAAAAATGGACTCAGAGCAGAGTTCTGGCTTTTCAGGGAATGAATATACCTTCACATCTCCCCCATACTCTGCACAGAAAGGTCATAAAGCTGATTATGCTGATTATAAGCCATGGTGAGCTGGGTCTTCGTCTTCCACCGAAGAAGGAGAATTGATACGTATGGAAAGAAAATGAGGCTTACATTTATTAAAAATCTGTTGCCTGCCAGCTGTTTTAGGCACATCGTCCTATGTCTATGAAGTCTTCCCCATGCTCGTTTATCAGTCAGGTTTCAGTTGCAGAACACAAACACCTCTTTGGCAACTTAGAGTAATTTAACACAGAGTGAGCACTGGGTGTTATACTCAACTAATGAATCATTGAACATTACATCAGAAACTAATGAAGTACTATATGGTGGCTAACTGAACATAATAAAAGAAGAAGGAGAAGGAGGAGGAGAAGAGGAAGAAGAAGAAGAAGGGCAAAGAGCGGGGGAGAAGGAGAAAAAGAAGAAGAAGAATGCATGGGGCACCTGGGTGGCTCAGTCAGTTAAGCAGCTGCCTTCAGCTCAGGTCATGATCTCAGGGTCCTGGGATCGAGTCCCGCATCGGGCTTCTCACTCAGTGGGGAGTCTGCTTCCCCCTCTCTCTCTGCCTGCTGCTCGGCCTACTTGTGGTCTCTCTCTGCCTCTCTAATAAATAAAATCTTTAAAAAAATAAAAAGAAGAAGAAGAATGCAGTGTCACTGGAAGGGACAGAGGAGTACTGTAGGCTGGGCCTCCGGGAACAACTTCCAGAACAATATTGTGGAAAGCAGGGAGCTACCCCCACTGCAACAGTCAGAAGCACTAGGATCAGAAACCCACCCCAGCCAGCACAGCTGCTTCTCAACACTCCTCTGGCCAGTCACGAGCAGCAGCACTCGACTGCAGAAAAGCCCAGTGTCTCCACAACTGCACTTACCAACAACACAAGCCAAGAAACAAATCTGGACTCTGCCTTTTATCTGTGTTTCAGACCCACACAAATGCTTCCTATCAGTAGAACTTAATTCCCTTCCGAATGTTGGCTGCAAGGGAGTTTGAAAAGTGTAGACTTTTAGCTTTCCAGCCTCTGCAATACTGAGAAGACAAGAAGGATGCTGAGTACCAACCCCCTAATTCATTGCATCCTGCAAAGTAGTGTTATTCTTTATATGAAGAAATGAAAACCAAAGAAGTTAGATAACTTTAACAGGGTTGTACGTGCTGGAAAGGAGTAGTACCCGCATTTGAAATTAACTTAATCTCCCCAGATTTACTTATTGAGTATTTAGCTCTGTTCTGTTACATTGTTCGAAGTGCCTTCAGATATTATCTTTTCAAATCTTGACAACCACTTCGTCCCCATTTTGCAGGAAAGAAAAACAAAGTAGAGACCTCTATAACTTGCTCTAGATCACACAGTTAATAAGGAATAGAGCTAGCATTCTTAGACACGATGCTTCCGTGCTTCTCTCTTCCCTGCAGCACACTGTGGTCCTTAACAGAGGATGTTGGACCAGCACCATTGTTGAGATCCATCTCTCCACATTTCCCAGGGCACCAACATTCCATAGGGTAATGTAGTAAGGTGGTAATTCTCTGAAAGTCATTTGCATGTCCTTAGCTCACTGGTGGGGAATATTTGGGGACTCTGAAGAAAGAAATATTCAGTATGGTACTGGTAAAAAAAAAAAAAAAAAATGTAACAACCGGTTCTCTGAAAATAAGAGCTTTGATTTGTAGTCTTTTCCAATTTCCATGGCATAAGTCCTCCTACTGTGTTTGATTTCAAGCTCACCAGCTCACAAAATTCCTGAAAATTTGATGATAATTGACTCTTGCAAGCCAGAAGGAGACAGCTCCAGATAGTACTACAAATACTCCTTATTGTTCAGGACTTGGGATAACCTTGCAAGGAAACTTACATTCTTTCTACATGTGGCGTGCTGGCATGTGTTGAGATACCTGAACACTGGAGAGGTTCTGATAGAAGGCAAATGGCAGGGAGAGACGAAGAGGTCTGAGAGAGGGAAAGGTTAGCATGATCCTGGTAAGATGGGCTCGGTACTATCTGAGAGGATATGGATTTGAGGTGTGATTCTTGAATCCCCGTGGTCTTGGACCTCTGGATTAACAACTAGCACTAAATGGAGAGAAAATGAAATTTTTAGGGATTCAAGTCACTTTGTGGGAGAGCTCCCTCCCCACATGTAGGTGAGTGCTGAAGCTGGAAATCCAACCTCTGTCTTTAGGGTTCCAAGTCACTCTGTAGAAAAGCCCCTGTCCTTTTCGCTAGAAGGAGGAGAGGGCATTTCCTTTCCAGAGACTCATGTAAGCACCAGTATTGCTGTGGTGCTCTGTAGGGAAAAATTACTGCTGCCTTTCTCTATGTTAGGTCTTTAACATGCTGTTCCCAAGCTGGAAAAATACTGTTCCTCAGCCAGAGTTCATATTCCATCTCATGGGAGATGAGATTTATCAAAATCTCTGCAGTTGGAATTAGTTTTTCTTTTGCTTATATTTGCCTTTAAATTACACAGTTCATCCTTATTGGCATTATCATTAATTGTGTATATATGTTTCTCTCACAGTAGATGATGGACTCTTTGAGGGCAGGGTGGGAGCTCAATCATGCCTGTAATTCTGCTTGCATAACAAAGAGCCTGTCACCTACAGATAGTCACTAAACAATCCTGGCCTTGGTAATGCAGTGTGAAGAAGGGCACCTGGTCTTAGAGTACACTTTTCTCCCCAGAAGGAGGAGGGGAGTTAGAGGGAGAGAAAGGAAAGAGAGAGGTGGGAAAGAAAGAAGGAAGGAAGTATGTAAGGAAGGGGTGGGGGAAGGATCTCTACCTCCTAACTCATTCATTGCTTGGTCTAAAGGTGATCTGATCTTTTTAATCTCAGATCTGCCCCATGATCTGAGATTAAAAACATGGCTTTGGAGAAAGGCAGAGAATCACTTTAAAACATCTTAGAGCTACTTAGCTACCTACCTGAGAATTTTCTTTCATGACATAAGTGTAATGTCCCTGTATTTCTTATGTATGAGCTGTCCTCTTTAGGGAGACACCTGTTCCCCATGAGAAGTATTCCCCAGAATGATTGTCCTTGATGGAGCCATTGATCAGAAGCTAAAGCATTGTTTCATCCAATGTGCCAGTGCCTCCTTGAGAGCAAAGGCTTCCATGATGCAAACACCTTAATCGCTTTGTGTTTCTCCAAGTGTGTCGATAAGTGCTCATATATAATATATGTGTGCTTACAGCATATATAATATATATGGCTGTATGTGGTGTTTGGTATTCCATGCCTGAAAGAACAGCTGATTTATTTCATAGCTTTTATGGACTGTTTTATTGTTCTCAACAACATCACATCCATTCTCTTTGCATGCATATTTTATAGCACCTTGATGGACTTATTTGATTTGACCCAGTGTTTTGATGACAGCACAACTATAGGAGGTATACATTAACTTACACAAATCATTTGCTCAAGTCACTTCAGAGTGTGATCCTGCCCTCAGGTGATTTGTGGACTGCCAGCCCTTGCATGATGGGCAAAATAGCATAGCATGTCCTATAAAGCCATGGCCCAAGAAAAGCTATGGGTGATTCTTGGACCAGGAGGGCTACCTCCTAGGAGGGACTGCTAGCTATATAAGCACAGTTAGCCATTGCCAGAATTGTATCATTGGCTTCAGTTCCATGTGATTCTTTTCTTCTGGCTTTTGGCTTCCTTACAGGGAAAGTGTAAGACAGAGCATAGTGATTATAGTTCAGGTTCTTGAATCCTGAAAGATCATGCAGCAATGGAGTGGTCTTAATAAATGCCAATTAAAGAATGGTTGGGGCAGAAAGGTCTGAGGCTTGATTTTGGATAATTCCTGACTTCTGCTTTTTATCTCCACTTGAGAAATCAGACCTAAAATCCAAGGTTTACATCCTTCTCTTCTGGTGCCCTAGTTTTTACCTGGCTAGTTTTACTCTTTGTACCTAGGAAACAAATGTTCTTTGTAGTGGTATAACCTTCCATTCTTCGCAATGTGGTATAACCTCAGACGACCTCACCTGGCTTCATAGAAAAAAAAAATCTTCTGGGATAGTGACCATCTATGGAAGTTCGCCTGGTGCCAGAGTAATTTGTCCCATAAAAGTCATTGTTTATGCTGGATTGCAGGATCTGAAACACATCGCTTCATTCAGCACATCCATTCTTCTAGTATGCTTCTTGGGTAGTCTAGTAGGTGCCAGGGACCTAATATTACGACCTGGGCTCTGCTTTTAAAACCTCTCCAGCCAGGCACCTTCTGCCCAGGTCATGATCCCAGGGTCCTGGGATTGAGGGCACATTCTGGCTTCCTGCTCAGCAGGGAGTCTGCTTCTCCCTCTCCCTCTGTGACTTCCACCGTTTATGTTCTCTTGCTCACTCTCTCTCGCTCTCTCAGATAAAATCTTAAAAAAAAACAAAAACAAAAACAAAACTCTCCAGCATCAGTGCATGTCAAAATCACCAGTGGGTCTGTGAAAAATGCACATTTCTGCATATGGAAATCTCTAGATAGAAGGCTCATGTGAGCCCTAAACCTCAAGGAGCCTTGCTTTAAGAAGCTTACGATCTTGCCAGGGAGGTTAACAATGTTTCTAATAGACATTTTTGTCAAGACTAGTTGAGGCCAGTCTTCACAAAGATTTGACAGCTAGCCTTTCTCATCCCCCTGACTTTCTCTGCTCTGTCAAATAAGCTGTTTTTCCTCCTTCCCTCTTCCTGAGACAGAGTAGCTCTGTCCAGGGGTCTGAAACCTGCCTTCTCCAAGACCATCCAATGACATAATATCAAAGATCTGGGAGAGAGTCTCCTGTTCAAGTTCCGGGTGAGTTTTGTATTATTTCCTTATGAACTCTTATTTAATCAGGCCTGAGGGCCACACAGGTAAATTTACACATCAGGAAACTGAGGACTCAAGAGGCCTGGTAACTCAGCCTGGATCACAAAGTAAGTAAGTAAGTAAGTAAGTTCTGCGAGACTAGATCCCTGGCTTCCTAAACCTGATAGTCTTTCCATGGCAATGAGTTTCCTCTGATCGCCTCCTTTTGTCTTGAAAGATTCTCCCTGTGCATTTGAAATGGTCTATGACTGGGTCTGGTCATCGAAGGAGTACACAAGAGAATTCAGTGTTCAAGTTGGAAGTTTTCAATATTTAACTTCAATAGAGATGAACTTCTTAACCTCAAGATTATAGTATTCTTTTGTGTCTGTCCTTAATTAGGAGATAAAAATTTCCACCCTGCCTTGCTTACAGTTTCTGACTCTTTTCCCTTTGTATTTTGTGTTTAAGAACTGTTATAAGCATCAACATCATTCTGTGTCACCATGTTCTGAATGTTTTTAAAGGTGCATAAATCTTTTTTATGCGTCCCTATTAAAAGTGGTAAATATAACTTAGGTTAGATATTATTTGACTTTCATTTTTTGCACATGTGTGCTTCTGTAGGTGAGTATATATAACTTTTTAATAAAGGTTTTTTTACAGAAAGTCTTAGGCTTTACAGCTAACTTGTAATTCCTCCTGATAAGATTTCTTTAAGAATGATCCTAAGTGCCTAGCATCAACCATCTTGGGCAGGCACTGAGGAGGTCAAGTGAGTGATTAAGCACTGAGCCATGTCCACAAAGTTGCTCACTGTTTTGTATGTAAAGGAGGGTCTTAACATCAAGCAGGAGATGTCAAAAGACTATGTGGTCAGTCTGAGCAGTTGTAGGCCAGGGGAAAAAACCTGGGAGGTTGGGGGGAGAAATCTTTCAGTTGTAGATTTAGAGAAGCCACAAAATCAAGGCCACAATTCTGTGGAGTTTATTAAAAGGGAGGTCATCAGATTAGGAGGCATATCTACAAAAACCAGACAAAGATCAGGCAGTTCAGGGTTAAGCCTTGTCATCTTAGCCACTGAGTGCCTTTTATGGGGCACTTGGCACCCTCATATGGGGTGGGGCAAGAGATAGAATGTGTAAGGCATCAGCCCCTTCTGCATAGTAGATCAGTGTGTTCCAGAAGCAATGCCACCATCATGCATTTATAACCCACAGCAGTAAAAATAATTTGAGCATTATGAGAAAAAGTAGAAGAGATTCTAGTGCTTTGTGTAAAAACCTTCAAATTCCCATTTCATTAAAAATTCCTCTCTGCAGCTGGTAGCAGAGATTACCATGGTTCACCATCTGTGCGGATTAATGTTTACTAAAAACGAGAAAGAGAGCTAGCGCGTGCAGGAGATAAGATGAATGGTCTCCCAGATATAACAGAAAGCCGAAGTACAGAATCTTTCCCTGAAATTTCTTTTTCTTTCTTCCCTTCTTTTTTTTTTTTGCATCTTATACCTGTTTTATTTGAATCTTGATAGAATTGTTTAATTGATTTATTTTTAAAAGACTGAATAACCTAGAAACTCTGAATCACCCAACTGTTTGGATTTACATTTATGCAAAATGCATGTTGAGAGGCTTTTACAATTTGTTTGGAAATAATTAGACACCTTTGGCACTTCCCTTTTACATTTCCCATTCTGAGAACATTTTCCCTGCTCCTTGCAGCTTGGGTTCACAAGGCAGAACCTCAGATCCTGTCCTGAGGGACGGGAGATTGTCAGTTGCCTCTAGGTCTGAAGCTAATCAGTTACAAAAGTCCATCTCATCCATAGGCTGACAGCTTCAGTAGATCACTGGGTGGTGGCTTCCTAGTATGTGGGGTTTCTGGTGAACCAATAAAACATCATAGATAGGGGTTTTTTTTCTTTCCTTACTTCCTTTTTTACTTGTTGAGCACTTGCTGTGTGAGAGACACAGACTTTGCTTTACTTGCATTTTCTCTTTTAATCCTCACAATCACCTAGAGGAGTAAACATTATTAGCATTCCCATTTCCTTGTAGGGGGGACAGAGACCTGGAGAGTTTAAAGAACTTGCTACCTGTCCAAAAAAAAAAAAAAAAAAGAATACATGTTAAAATTGATCTTTGAAGTCAGAACTGTCTCCTTGTAAAGCCCATGCTCTTCACCATTACACTCTACAGCCTCATTCAATAGTTTGGTTATTTCCAATTCTATTTGGGTACTTTTAGACCCAATCTTAATATTGGGAATCTCATTTCCTTGCAAATCATGCTTTTTCCTCTCAATATGCCACAAGTCATCATTACCAGGAGCAGAGAGCATCTTATTTACTGCAATTACACTTGCTAATCAATTCTGCATCACTGCCCAGTGCTATAAATGTCTAGTTACCTATATTCTATTGACATGTGGCCTCATTTCTTACTGAAATGGGCAGTAGTCTCAATTTTAGAGGCCTTCTTTCTAAGAGCACAGGAGAGCCAAGGAAATATGTCAATCTTATTGCCAACCAAACAGAAATAAACTATTGTAGTCATTTCTCATGGTGAAGATTCATCAGCTGAGTACAACCCAGGTATTTCTGAGTTTTAACTTTTCAATCAAGGGGACTATTTCTGAGGAGCTAGGCTGCCTACCATTATTTTCAATTTTTACCTTTAATTTTTCTATTGTTAGTTGTCTAACTTGCATTAAAAATATTTTCAATGTTTCTTCGTGGGGTCTAAAGGCCATTAAGTGGGGCAACATTTCTATTGAATTCTTAAAAGTAAACATCATAAGCCATGTGACTGTGTTAGAAGACATCTAGCATTGCTTCCATTGGGGAGGTGGTATGATAGGGCCTGAAGAATAAATGAGCCAAAATGGTGCCCCGCTGTTGTGTCTAGAGATTGTAGGAATCATAAAGTCCAGGGGGATATCTTGAGTGTCAATCCAGTCCAGGTGGGCAATGATTTTCAGGGTATAGAAGGAGCAAGAACTCTTAGGAAAGAGAGATCTTAGCATCTCTTAGTTGCTTTTATCCAGAAAAACCCATTGGCTGGGGGTATGTTGGAAGTATGGGCCAATCTTGAGGAAGTACTGACAAGAGCCAAATGAGGAGACCACTGGAAACTAGAGTAGAGTTTACAGACCACTTGAACTAGAGTAAAACCAGCTGGCAGGAGGACTAGGCACAAGGGAGTGGGGAAGAGGAGGGAGGGCAATTCCATGGAGAGGCTGTTCCTTGAGCTTCAGTCTACCTTGAAGCACGGCATGGAGAAAGCGCACATAGTTCAGAGCTTTCTCTCTGCTAGAGGAAAGGTTGTTAACTTAGTGCCTCACTGGGGCTTTACAGGCTCAGATCTGGAGATGGGGAGAACAGGGGAAGTTAAGGGGTCTTTCATCGAGAGGAGTCAAGAGGATTATTAGGATTAAGAACTTTTGTAGTAGGTTTATGAGAGCTGTCAAGAACTAGCAGATGTGACAGAGATTTTTTAAAACATTGTCTTTTTTAAATTTGGTAATAGCTTTTTTTTTTTTCTTGAGTTGATTTTTTTTTTTAATTTCTTTTCAGCATAACAGTATTCATTATTTTCGCACCACACCCAGTGCTCCATGCAATCCGTGCCCTCTCTAATACCCACCACCTGGTGGTAATAGCTTATTTTTTTTCCTCCCTAGTTTTACTCTCTCGATCTCTCTTGACAGTGAGTCTCCAGGGTCACAGTCAACATGGAGACAAGGGAAGCCAACCACTCAGTCCCCGCAGCTTCTTCATATCCACCCTGTCCAGCCTTCCGTGAATGTGTGAAGGGGGCATGGTCCCAACCTTACAGACCAGTGTGGTTTCTTGAGTGCAGGTTTGTCCAGATAATTCTGTCAGAGCCTTCGGCCTTGATCATTTTTGGTATTCACCGGGATAGACAGATTAGATAGGTAGATTGGTAGAGAGATCGCCTATCAACATCATGGATGGGAAGAACATGGGCCGAGGAATTCCACAGTTACCGGTCTTGGAGCTCAGCGCTGGCACTGGTGAGGTGTGGGAGCAGAGGCCAGCTCCCTGACTAGCTAGCTCTCTCCTCATGAAGAATTAAGTGAGACAACACGTACAAAGTACATGATGCGGCGTCTGGCTCTGAGAGCTTTTCTAAGAAAAAGAAAAAAAGTCTGTAGATTCATTCAACAAACTGATATGAAACACTTACTACATTCCCAGCATAGATTTCACAACTGGGGATCCAGCCATGAGTAAAAATAGATGCAAACTCTTGCCTTCATGGAGCTCCCATTCTAGTGGGAGGTGGCAAGGCAAATAGGCAAATTATGTAGGATGCCAGGTGGTGACAAATACCGCAGGAGGAAAGGAAAGCAGAGAGGCAAGGTGAGGAGTGTCAGACTGCCGGGGAAGAACTAGGATCTCAAATGCACCGGTCACACCTCAGAAGGTGATGTAGGGACCCTGAGAAATTTCTACTGGGTAGAAAGAACCACAGAGGGAAAATCCATTCTGCCTGTCCCCCATCTCCATCGTCCTCTAGGTATTAGCTTTCTCGAGGCCAGAAACTGTGCCTTCTTACAACATCTGACACAACAGTAGGTACTCACTAATTGTTTGTTGAGCCAAACTGTCTACCCTACACCCCTCTCAGGAGCCAGTGTGCCCCGTTTGTCTAAAAGATTTTGTTTATTTACTTGACAGAGAGAGCCAGCACAAGCAGGGGGAGCTGCAGAGGGAGAGAAAGAAGCAGTCTCCCCACTTAGCAGAGAGCCCAATGCAGGGCTCAATCCCAGGACCCTGAGACCATGACCTGAGCCGAAGGCAGACTTTTAACCCACTGAGCCACGCAGGCGCCTGCCATTGTGCCCCTTGACACCTGAAATGTCAGTTTGTGTTAACAGCTCCCCCACGTGCCTCAGTTTGACAGGCAGTAAGGCCCAGACCTACAGGTTGCTTATTGATTTAACTAATAAGTAATGGAGTGGCAAGTGGAGTGACAATATAATGCAGAGAGGAGCCAGCACCAGGATTGAAATGCTGTCTTGCATCAAAGCGCCTTGGCCACGGGGAGAGGAACATGATCTTCTTAGGCGGGGTGTTTTCTGTCTCACTTCCTCAGCTCTGAGCACTGCAAAATCCCATTGAAAAGGTGTGAAAGGCAAAGGCAGAGCTTTAAGGAGGAACTCAAAAGTCTGTTTCACAGTAGTAAGGAACCGTGATAGTGGGAAGAACTGAGTGAAAATAGGAGAAAGTAGAAGAGGAAATGGAATGAGGGATGTGAGGACTTCAAATGCCAGAAATAAATCTAGTGGCCCCCTCCATAAACGTCATTGTCCAACTCTTTCTTTCCATGGGGTTAAAACAGTAGCCTTATTTTGACTTTTATTTCTCATTCTACTATTTATTCCACAAATATTTACTAATTCCCCACCCCCCCACCATCTGCTCTACTAACCACTCAGGAAGTCGTAATCTCTATCCCTGCAGCATATAGAATTTGGCTGACCTTTGCCCCAGGTTCCCAGGAGGTAATCACTAAACCCTTGGAAGTTCCTAAATGATAGGAGAGTCTTTGTTATTCATGGTGGACCCTTTGGACCACACACCTGCACCTGATGGCTTATGCTAATGGAGAGACTCAGCAAAGAAAAACCAACCATGTGATTGGCTTTGATCCAGTTGATATCAGCCCAGCCCTGGGCAGGGAAAAGGGCTAGAGAATGAGTTCAGCCATGTAGCCAATGATTCAATCAATCATGCAGGTATAATGAAGGCTCAGTAAAAACTCAGGGCACCAGATTTCAGGTAGACATTCGCATTTGGCTGTAGTCTGTGTATTATCTCACACGGTTGTGTCATGAGGGTCATGCATCCCGGAGAATGATGGGAACTTCTCATACGGAGCCCTCCCAGACTTAACCCAATGTGTCTCTTCTTTGGTTGGATTCCGTTTTGTACTCTCATCCTAAATATAGTGTTTTCCTGAGTTCTGTGAGTTGTCCTAATGAATTCTCAGGCCTTTGAGTCTTTGGGGGACCCCTGAGTTTATAGCCAGCTAATCAGAAGTGAGGAAGACTCATGGGGACCTTGAACTTGTGGCTGGTATCCAAAGTGACACCAGTCCTGTGAAACACTGTGCCCTTACCCCTGAAGTTTGCTAACTCTGGATAGTCCATCGAGCGGCTCGGAGTCTTGCTAGCGTGACGAAGACCAAAATCACAATTCAAAAGGAAGTGAGAAAGCTGTTTGCTCACACAGGTAGGCTTAGTCGGGGGAGAGCAGAGTAGGTGCCATCTAACTCATGGTGAGAAAATCCGAGGTAGCTTTCTGCACAGAATAAGCTGAATTCGAGCACAGAGAGTAATCAGCAAAGCAAGACCAGAACAGAGAGCAGCATTTGGAACAACTTTCAGAATTTTCTTTGTACCATCTGAATTAATGATAATACCAATAATAACAACGACAGTCATAGCAACGAAAATCTCTTGCACTGTTTTTATGTGAAATGTGCTTTGTGTTTATTGACTCATTTAATCTCCACAACAACTTTGTCAGGGAGGGGTTGTTGGAGTTTCCATTTTCCAGCGAAAGCATCCAAGATTTAGATATGCAATTTGGCCAAAGTCGCACAACTAGTAAGTCAGCATACCGTGGCTTCACATTCAGTTTTTATGATGGGATGAATGTTTATGTTGCCCCAACCCCCAAAATTCGTATGTTGAAGCTCTAACTCCTGGTGAGATGGTATTTGGAGGTAGCATGTTTGGGTGGTCATGAGGACAAGCTGAGATATGAGGGTAGAGCCCTCACAGTCGGATCAGTGCCTTACACTAATTACGTCACATTACGTTACTCTTACGTTAGAAGACACACCAGAGCGCTTGCCCTCTCTCTCTCTCTCTCTCCCTGCACGTGAGCTGAGGAAAGGGCACGTGAACACAGGGAGAGAGAGCCCTCATCAGACTCCGACCAGGCCAGCACCCTGATTTCAGACTTCCAACCTCCAGAACTGTGGGAAAATAAACCTATATTGTTTAAGTCATCCAGTCTGTGGTGTTTTGTTGTATGATATTTCAGTATAAGACACTGGGTCTCTTCTGGAGTGTAATGGCACACGGGTGGGTGATAGGGTTGAGGCAAAAAAAAAAAAAAAAAAAAGGAGTCCTGTTAAGGGCTGGATTTGTCTAAAAATTCTCTTCTCTGAATGAAAAAGTTGTAGATATCTATTGTACCATGTCCTTGCTCACTGCACTAGTTGCTAAAGAACCTAAAACTCTCCGGGCGAGTATCCCCATCTGATTCTAGATTCTTCCAACTTGAGCACGACTCCCTTTCCTGGTACATGGCACCTCCTTCATACAGATCAGCCTCATATGAGAATTTCTCCAAGGGGTTGGAGTTTACCTTGTGTTGTCGATGTTGGCTCTGCCTGTGAGAGAATTAAGGAAGAAATCATGTCTAGCATGAGGGTAACTGTTGTTCATGGTGGACAGTACATGAAGTGTTGCAGTTCCGTTTCGGACCCTTCCCAGCCTTGTGGAATTCATCACGGTTTAAGAAAGTCGTGGTTCTGGAGTTTGTTTGAGACATAGCCTTTACTGATTCATCATTCACTGTGAGTGTTTGAAGAGTCTAGTCATATATATAAGTAATCCTTTATTCAACTCTTATTTTCTGTGTGTACGCTCGTTGTTCACATTAGACTTCTTTTATGTAAATCAAGTCCGCCGATATGAGGAAACAAAGCAAAGCCAGATTAATTAGCTAATTTTCAAAGGCTTATTCTACATTGATTGCAACTTTTTTGTCCATGAATTTTTTATTATGTTCTCTCTTTGCTATTCCAAGAGTCGCCTTTGAAACAATGGTATGTAAAGTTGGTATATAGAAATTGACCCAAATCATCTCATTAAAAAAAAAAAAAAAACCACCTATCATGACCTAGTTCTCATTTTTCCAACTCAGCGGGTTTAAAATCTAATAAGAGAAAAAAGGGAGTTCTTTCACAGGTGTAGGTTTTCCTGATGCCTTTCTAACCTTATACTTTGCATCTGTTCAACTTTTTTTCTCTCTCACATCCTCATTATTTTTCCACCTTTGCAATTTTAACCTGTGAATCTAGAAAACTTAGACCAAACCCAGAAGATGAAATAGCATTGGGTTTGAAAAAACTTTCAGGAGTCCCTCCATCCATGCTCAAAGCCACTGTTTTAACCTAGCAGACACCAGCTTTGATTAGTTTCCTCATCTGATGGGGGAACTCTCTGCTTCTCTAGCCAGTCAGCCTCTGGATATTTCCTCAAATTTCTGTTTATCTTAAGCAAAAAGTATTCTTTTTTCTCCTATCAGTCCTCCGTTGACCTTTTGGGCCATGGAAAACATACCATATTTCTCATATTCTTCAGACCTCTGATGATATTAAAGAGATTCAAGGGGCACCTGCGTGGCTCAGTGGTTAAGTGTCTGCATTTGGCTCAGGTCATGATCCCAGGGTTCTGGGATCCAGCCCTGCACCAGGCTCTCTGCTCCACGGGAAGCCTGCTTCTCCCTCACCCACTCCCCCTGCTGTGTTCCCTCTCTCACTGTGTCTCTCTCTGTGAATAAATAAATAAAAATCTTTAAAATTAAAAAAAAGAGAGAGATTCAAGTCATTCCCCTCCACTCCCTTCAAGCCCTCTCATGAAAAGGAGTGTATCAGTGATCTCCTTTTTATTCCTGCTAATTTTGTGTAGCAAAAACAGGCAGAGGGATACAGCTTCCAATTTATTTTCCTAACTCCCCAAATACTATGGCATCACTCCCTATAACAATGTTGCAGGAAACAGCACAGTCCTGCTTTAAAAAGTATTTCTGTACACACACACACACACACACACACACACACAATTATCTAGTATTTTTGGAGACTGATAATCTGCTAAGTACTTTATATGGCTATCTCAGTTAATATCCCCAGTAACTCTGGGAGGTAGGTACGTACATCCACGATCCCAGCATGTGGCTTTGGAGGTTCTGGCTTAATGAAAAATGGAGATTTTCAGATATGAATAGTTACTATGGTTCCTAGAGTATCTCTCTCAAATATCAGCTGTCTCTTGTGGGCTTTCAACAGACAACCCATAGAGCATACACTTGTGTCTTGAATTAAAAAGAAATGCTGTGAGCTCTCACTGCCAGGCATGTCAGAGAGTGAACAGGATGCAGCTGTCAGGGTCCAATGCAGAGACAGAAACCACACATGAATATCTGGAAAGGCAAAGGGATAATACGAAGGTATCACAGAGCCAACAGTTGCATGCAGCACGTGACAGTTCAAGGACTAGGGAAAATAAAAGGAAGCGTGAAACCTAGAAGCTTGGCCAATGTCACAGAAACTCGGACCTCTGAGAGGTGGGAGTTATTTGGCCAATGCTGGCATCTCGAGGCTGAGAAGACCCAGACCCTTGAGGACCCGGAATGGGGCTGATGTCTATGTAGGGTCGCCTTGAGGCAGGCTCTGTGACGTTGGGGAAACTGCAAACTGGATTAAGTTGCTTTTACCAGACGGGACTGCTGCTGCTGGTGCAGAACAGGCCAAGGACGCCTGCACTACAGTTGCCAGCAACGCGCCAGGGACTTGGGACCTGAAGCTTACCAACCTTGCGTTCTCCTGGGCCTCGCGGGCTCCGCCAGCGCCTCCTACTGGCACAACCTGGCATGGCTCCAGCCAGCAAAAGCGGAATGTGCTTTGCAGAGTCCCGGCTCTGGGTCTCACAAAATGAGGTGTGAAAGCTGGATTTGAAGCGGAGAGGCAATAGCTTCATACGTGTTTTATGTTAAAATTTCAAAAAGTACAGTGGCTATGCTTGGCTTAGTAGATCAGCACAACACAGCTCACAAGTAATGGGGAGGAGGAATGGGAGGAAATCAAGTACCTAGTACAATGTCTCTTGACCCCATTCTCCATCTCTATCTTGTTTTCCAAATCTCAGCCCATCAGGATGGCTGTTGCTGGGGTTTATATTCTGAGCACCGCCCCCCCCCAAACTCCCACCAATGACATTGTAGTAAGGTAAAGAAGTCAATAGCTGCTTTGCTGTTATTGGCATAGTATCATTACAAGTCTTTCGCATGTTTCTGTTGCATGGATGAAAGTCTAGGAGGCAGAGGAAACCTACTTCCTGCTGGTCCTCCAAATTCAGGGTCACCAGGAACTATTTGGGACACCTAACATCAGGGAACGCATCCATCCCCTAGATCATCTCTCAGAACAGCGAGTGTGGATGGAGCATGCGCAGTGGCCAACTATCCCTCACGAGCCAGTTCTTCCCCTCAGACAGCTGTCCTTGCAGATTTGCAGCATCAAAGAGCAGGCCTGTTTCCTCCAGGCCATCAAAATGCACACCGCAGATTTGGCCCCCTCCCCTCCCCTGTGCTTACAGCGAGACTTCCAGCCACTCAATTTGCAGGGTGTTTCAGGTAAGAAAATAAGAGAAGGCTGCAAACGAGGCCTCCAGACCAGTGAGGCCTTGAGTATTGCAAGTCTAGCTGAGCTCAAGCCTCCCCAGAATGAGGTGGCTCCAAATAGGAAGGACTAATTTCATGGGGTCAGTACTGGGACCCGTAAAAGCATCTACCATTTAAAAATTAATGCTCGGTGAGTGCTAAGTCCGAGGGGTCTCAAGGGACTGGAAGAGAAAGGGTTTCCAGGAATGGGATTTGGAAAGGACCAAAGGATGAAATGGGATATGTCTGTAAGGAAGAAAGAAAAATGTAAAGGAGTTCAATTCCAATAAATCAGAAGGAAGCAAATCTTGCTCTCGCCCTGGCTCATGGGCCTCTCGATAGCCGCGTAGGCTGACATAGCCCTTGACAAGGAATCCTGGCTCTCACCATCGTGTCCTGTCTTCAGCCAATCCACGGCTCTGACTTTTTTTAGTTTATTTATTTATTTGACAGATCATAAGTAGGCAGGGAGGCAGGCAGAGAGAGAGGGAAGCAGGCTCCCTGCTGAGCAGAGAGCCCGATGCGGGGCTCGATCCCAGGACCCCGAGATCATGACCTGAGCCCAAGGCAGAGGCTTAACCCACTGAGCCACCCAGGTACCCTGCCTCTGACGTTTGAGTAAGAAATACAACATCCGTATTTTAGGTGTATCCTGCCCATCATCAGTTATAGAAACCCTCTGACTTCTTATAAGGAACTGATCAGGCAATGATGACCCTGCTCACCAAAAGTAATAACAGGTGTTACTTTACAGTTGATAATTTTGTTTTGTGTCCCATCCATTAGTCTTCATGAAAATTCTTTGAAATAAATAATAATGTAATGTCCATTTTTCAGATGAGAACATGGAGGCTAAGAGGGTATATGTAATTTCTCTATGATTACATCATCAGTAGTTGGGGCTTAAACCCAGCTCTCCAGACTCCAATACTTGCAGGCTTGCAGTAGCCCATGTGAAATGTCGGTCAGGGAATTGTATGCCTCCCTGGGTAGTTGGGTCCCTCAAGGCTATCTCCAGACCCAGCCAAGAGTATAATCCCAGACACCCTTGTGGGCCAAATAATTTCCAGTCTGAGGGAAAAGGTCAACGAACATGGCAGCTGGGAGGTATTCCCATACTAGTACTCAAATCTTAGCAGGATGCTAAGAATTGTAGGCTGGGTCCTGCCTTTCTTTGTTCACAGAGGAGGCCAGGTAGGAGTATAAATCTTGCCAGAGGCTGGACCCCTATGGCAAGGAAGGAAAAGGTAGCGTGAATCATTGTTCATCCTTGCTTACTTTCAGTTCCCTTAAAAAAACGATTATAGGCATTCCGGAAAACACCATGGAGGTTCCTTAAAGTGCTAAAAATAGAATTACCCTACAATCCAGCAATCCCGCTTCTGGGAATATATTCATAGGAAATGAAATCTGGATCCCAAAGAGACATCTGCAGTCCCAGGTTCATCGCAGTCTTATTCCCAACAGTCAAGGTAGGGGTAACAGCCTATGTGTCAGAGGGCCAATGGATAAAGAAAATGTGATGTACACACACATACACACATGATAGACAACTTTGAAAAAGAAGGAAACCCTCCCATTTGTGACAGCAAGGTGGGGAAGAACAAGGATAACGTTATGCTGAGTGAAATAAGCCAGACACACAAAGACAAATACTGTATGATTTTGCTTATGTGTAAAATCTAAAACAGTCAAACCGAAAGTGGCAGAGACTTGTGGGACGGTGGTTGCCAGGGGCCAGGGGAGAGAGGGAGGAGGAGGGTTGAGTGAGGAGATGCTGGTCAAAGGACACAAGTTTCTGTTATGCAAGATGAATGAGCTCTGGACATCTGACATACAGCACAGGGACAAGAGTTAACAATACTGTGTTGTACCCTCGAAATTTGCTAAGAGGAAAAATCTTAAATCTCAACACACAGACACACACACACTCCAAAAAAAAAAAAAGATAATTATGTAGAAACGATGGATAAATTACTTAGCCTGATTATGCTGATCTTTTCATAATATAGATATATGTCAAAACATCCAGTCGTACCTCTTAAATATATACAATTTTCATATATCAAAGTTCTCTCAATAAAGTTGTGTTTTTTTTTTAAGTAAGTGATGGCAACAGGGGGATATGGTTGTGAAATTTCATTCTGCCCAGATTCCAGAACCCTGCTCTGATGCAGACAAGATAATGATACTAATTCAATAACGATGATGTACCTAACTTCTCCTGGGCACTTCCTGTCTCAGTTACTTCCCACCACATGCTTTGTGGTAGGTGGATTGTTCCCACTTGCAGACACACAGGCCCCCAGAGATTTTGAGAAGCTAAGGGACCTGCTCACACGGGGATTAAGAGACAAGACAAGGATTCCAGCTTCCTCTGACTCCGAGACCCGTCCTCTCCATCACGGCATCGCGTGGCCTAGATCCGAAGTCTGTCCTTCCCTTCCTCTTAACTGGCCACAAAAATGATTCCAACATGATGTTTCTCTTGGTGGGCTCACAAAAAAGCCTGGCCGTGACCACTGACGGCCCTCGGGCAGGGGCAAAGGGCCCATACACACTGGAGCCAAGTGTTTTAATAACATCCTATGCTGGCAGTTATGAAGGTGTTACTGTAGCTGCGGGTTTAAGGAATTAAAATATGGCAAGGTAGAAGGATCTCTCCGAGCCAGTGTTCAAAACGACGACTTTGCCCTTGTAAAAAAACTTTTATATACCCCTTTCGGAGTGTGTATAATGAGATGACTAACATTTTCAGCTGTCACTGGAGTGGATTACACAACAGCTGAGGGTTTTGCAGCGGGAAATCTGTTCAGGAAAACACTGAAAATTGGTGGTAAGTGTAGGCTGTGGGGACTCCCTGTCTTGGTCCTGGGCACATTCTCCCCATCCTCCCCATGGGATTGGCCTGCACCAGGACCCGAGGTGTAAGAACACCACGGAAGGCGCACCTTGCTTTCTCAGTGTAGAATGAAGCTCTTCTCTGCATATTTTTACTTCTGTTTTTAATGCCTACATCCCCGTCCTCTTGCTCGCTAAAGTGGAACGTATGGTTTCTCTTTATTTTTAATCTTTGCCCCAAGAAAACGACAAGCTGAGATTCCAGGTGCCTACCTAGAATCCAGAAACGTCTACGATTTGCATTTCTGATGGAGGTTCCCAGGGAGAATTTTGATGAGTCATTTCTTCCTTCCTCCATTTCCCTGTTTACATAATAATGTAGTTGTGGTTGCAGGTCACAGTCATGAATATTCAGAAGAAGGACAACCAGGTGAGGTTACTGAGCTCTTTTTCCCCTGAATTGGAGAAGGCGGGCCTTGGCAGACCATCTCCGCTCTAACTGGGCCAGAAATGAGTATTTTCTAAGGGGAGACACTATCACAGAATCAGAAGCATTGTTATTATGCTTGCCCCTGCAGACTAAACCAGAAATCATAAAATTATGGAAATCGACCATTGCACTTGTGTCATCCACGGCCTCTTCTATCATTCAGATCATGAAGACAGACTCTACTCTTTTCCCAGCCCTCTCATATGGGAATGGCCACAGGGACAGAATGTGGAAATGTCGCTCTTCCCTCTAACCCAACAGCAGTTTGTTGCTAGAACAGAAGGAAAATGAAGTCATGGGTAACCCAGCCACATCACAGCAGGTAACCCAGCCCGTGTTGTGACCTGGACTGACTTTTTGTACAGCGCCTTATGGTATGGCGCTTGGCATTCCTAAGAGTGAAACTTGAAGAGTGAGGCTGATGAGGGAGCTTTTCTTCCAAGGCTCTTTCTGTTAAAATACAGGGTCATTATTTTGTCTGATAAAATCAGTAGCACACGATGAGTGGTGTCTACTGCAGCTGGGAAAACGCAGCCTTCAGAATCTAAGAGCCTTTTCTTTGGTCCTTGCTCTGCCATGATATGGGTCTTAGGTTGTTTCTTAGAACCTCAGTGTCCTCATCTGTATCTGGGTATTCATCCTTTCTGATGGTGGCATATTATTCCCTTGTATATGTGGACCACATCTTCTTTATCCATTCGCCCGTGCTCCTTCTAAGACCGGAGCTCTGTCTCTGTTTCTTGGCGTTGCTTCCCTGCCTTGCTGGGGGAGGGGAGACATCCCTACATTCTTTTTAGGCTGTTGGTCCATAGGTATATTACACTATAATTAGCATCTTTGCATCACAGAAATTGAGGTCTGTCCTCCCCTCAATGGTGTGTGATAGTTTAATTGTCAACATTTTTTCTTTGCTTAAATGATGGTACATATTGCAGTGTTGCCACCGCAGAGCTAAAATGCCTATGATAGTTTGAATTTCACAAAGTGATTTCCCACATAGTAATAAGAGCCAGCCTATACAGATGGCCCCTGTGTGTCAGGCGCTGTGGGCTTGGTGGTTTACACCAGTTATCTTATTCCCGTCTCATACTAACTCTTCGGGCTGGCGTCGTCCCCCATATCACAGAAGACGAAACTAAGGTAAAGCAATTTTTGCAAAGTCACAAAGCAGTGGGCTGCGGAGCCAGAGCCATATCCAGGGCGGATTTAATCTAGAGCGAATGTTCCCTCTGCCTCTCCTCCTGTTGGCGGTTGCTGTCCTCCTCGCGCCCCTGCCCCCCAGCCAGGTGGGCAGCAAAATGGGCCACATAAGAAAACAGATTCTCTACTCACCTTGGGTGAGTTACTTGATCTTTCTATGCCTCAGTTTCCTCATCTCTAAAGTGGGGATGAAAATAGCACCTTCAGATAGGTGGTGTGAGGGTTAAGCGTATAAAGCCCCAGGAACTGACCCAGCATACCCCGAGAGTTCAGTAAATGTGAGCACATCATTCTCGGTTTTGCTGAATCCCCTGTGGGCATCATCTTCAGCTTAGAAATAACCTTCAGCTCCTCCTCCCAGGTCATAAGCCATGTGCTCAGAAGCTTCTGGGGTGCCCTGGACCATATCACATCTTCCAAGAGAGCAGGATGGGGCTGCAGATTCTGCCTGCCAGGACCCCTCTGTAGTCCTGGGAAGGTGCCCTCCGCAGAGCTTGCCTTTCTCAGATGTTATTGTCACCAAGAAGTGACTTCTAAGCCAGCTCCTCCATTCATCCATATTCCCCAGCCAAAGGGGAGCTCCCCACCAGACTAGCCCCTAGAAGCTCCCCACACTAATGCTCGCAAACCCAAGAGGTTCATTGCCTGCTGTCCATTTACAAACTGCACGGAAACGCATCTCACTCTCCCCTCCCCAAGAACATTTTCTAGCCACAAGTTGAATGGCTGCCCACTGCCCAGTCCTAACCCTGTGTCTCCTGGGTGACCAGAGGCAGCCTGACCTCACTGAAAATTAGCAGTGCCCGGCAGGGGTGAAGCCGCTGCTACGCTGTACCCTCAGCTCCTTTCCCTGGCCTCAGTTCCTCTGGACTATAGGTTGGCCAGCATACCCTCCTTGGGAGGGACCATGAAGGAAGACCCTTAGTGAGCAGGCTGACTGACTGAGCATTCCCTTGGAATCCTGTGGGGGAGCGGGTGCCTATCATCCATGGTGAAGCATGCCTGAGGGCAGGTGCAGAGACTGAGTCAGAAAACACATTTGCATAGCAGGTCACCAAAGCTGCGGAGCCAGAAGTGATGCCAAAACCTGGGGATGGAGTGTGGCGTGCAGCTCAGGTTAAAGTGAACACACCAGGAGGTGACCTGGGCTTATCAGAGTCATGGCCACAGGCTTCTGTTAGGGGTCAAGGGTAATCCAGTGTGGGCAGGCCCCATACACTTAAAGGAATTGGTGGGGGTCAGTTCAAGGGGCAGCACTCTGCCTCTTGGCATGCTGACCAGAGCAGAGACAACAGTGGGCTGCCAGCCATACCCCAGCTGATCCTTCTCCAGCCTCCCACAGAGCAGCCCAGGGAGTCCCTTGTCCGGGTGGTAACACCATAGCTTCTAACATCATTAGACTGCAGCAGAATTTCGTTGCCCACTCTCTATCTAGCCGTTTCTCTGGGTTTTATTAGACACTTAAATATCATTGGGACCTTTTTAATATTCTCTTTTTTATTAAACAACTAATATATTAGCATTCAGGCTAATGTCTAACAATAAAGTAGACTCAAGCTTACCCCTTTCAATTTTCTCAAGGACATATGATTAAATCCCCCTCTATCTAAATAGGATACTTTCTCATTTAAATAAAACAGGTGAGGAAGATTAGGAATTCTGAATTAAAAACCTGGAAAGCCATTGATCTCTTAAGAAGGAGGGGAATGGGGAACGTCTGAATTATGTCCATGGCATGGTGTAGGAATAGTACATTTGAAATGTAGTGATAAATAACTAAACTTGAGGAACACTCATGCTAAATGAGTCAGATGCCTTATCTCATTTGACCTTCAGGACACCTCTGTAGGATGAATACAGCTATTACTCATTTTACACGCGGTGGAACTGAGACTCAGAAAGGTTTACTAGGTCCCCTAACAGAACACTGCTATTGAGAAACGGACCTAGAATTTACTTCTAGATTCATCTGATTTCAGAGCCCCAGTGCTTAACCCTGCTCACAGTATTTAAATTTGACCTAGATTTGAATTTCAACTGTGTGACTCCAGGCAAGTTACTTAACCTCTCTGAGTCTGTGACCTAGAGGCTCAT
Organism: Enhydra lutris kenyoni; assembly: GCF_002288905.1. Lineage (NCBI taxonomy): Eukaryota > Metazoa > Chordata > Mammalia > Carnivora > Mustelidae > Enhydra > Enhydra lutris. The sequence continues at coordinate 20,193,520 of NW_019154110.1, forward strand.
TATCCTTGCCTTAATTTCCATGATGACTAAATTAAATAATATATAAGCAAGTGCTCGGTACTATAAAAGTATTATAATTGTCATATATTTACTCCTTAGAAGTGGTCATCCAAAATGCTAAATAATTCAGAAAAGCAATAGGGGCTTTTTTGGTCTGAAATTTCTTTGGCCATCGGTCACCTCCACTCACCACCATAGTGTAGAGACCATGGACAAACCCAACGCCCTCCCCTTCTAATTCAGTGAAGCTGAGATCTGCTTGAATAGAGCTGGACTGTGGTCATGGACCAGGGTCCCTAAACTGTCCCACAAACATGGACATGGTTCGTAGGGTGCCGAATGACCCTGATTCTTACTCTGGCCCTGGAGGATATAGAGTCTGCATTATGCTGGGCCCCAGGTAGATGGTGTAGCCCATTATTTCTTCTGCTTAATTGTATGACCCCAAGAAGAGGAGCAGAGAAAAAATTCCTTTAGGATAGCTGGGAGGCCTTCTCATGTGTGGGTTTCTGGCTAACAGCCAGAAAGAAAGCTCTCCATTCATTCCTCTCAACGTAGAAGGATTTGAGTTGGGACTGAGGGTAAGAAAGGAAAGTTTAGTGAAATCTGAAGTTTAGTCAAATCTAAGCCTTTACGATAAATTAGGAAGTATTTGGCTCAAGTTTCAAGTGTGACACAGAGGAAGACAGTCCTTGATGGGACGAGGCCCCAGAACTCAGAACTTGGCCAACGGCTGGTTCAGTTGAGTTCCACAAATATTGATCAGGGGTCCAGTATGTGCACAGCACTGGGAGACTAGCGATCATTGGATACATGGTCACAATCCTTGCCTTCTAGAAGCTTCCAGTCTATTGAAGCAAACTGACCCAAAACAGGTTGGTTTAACACAGAATTTGAAAAGAGCAAAATAACATAAAATAATAACAGCAAAATGTTTCTGAGCACTTACTACATGCCTTCTTAGTGCATCCCATGTATCAATTCATCTCATCCTCGAAACAACCCTAGGAGGCACCTATTTCTTTTATTCCCATTTACAGGTGAAGGCACCTGAGGCAAGGCCGTGCACCTGAAAGTGACAGAGCTGATTTGCACTCAGGTGTGTCTGGCTCCATGTGTGGCCTCTTTTTCCTGTGTCCCCTCTGGGAGCAGGGCTGCTGTGTTGCGCACCTGCAGGGGCCACCACTCCCACTGTAGGCTCCAGGACATGGATTGTTCAGTACACAACCTGCGTGGCTGTGTCCAGCCCAGAAGATAATAAGAGAGGGGTAATATACTATTTGCAGAGACAAGGAGCTAGAGGATTAGAAGGCTTGGGTGACATCTCCAGGGTCATATCTCTACTAAGTGGCGATGCTAAGACTTGGAACTGGGGCTGCTGCCCCTAAGGATCAGGCTCTTTCTGGATTCCATGCTGCCTTCACTCTGGCCCTCAGGGGTACTCAAAGATCAGCAGGAGGGGGCGTTAGGCTCAGCCCAGTCTAGAGATGTGGCCAGAACAGGCACTGGGGCAGAGAGGCAGCTTGCTCCTTAAACTGTGAGATTTCTCAACGTCTCCATAACCTGCCTGTCGGAGGCTCCAGCTCTCATCGTGCCCCGTGAACCCTCTCTTCTGTGATGAGCTGCCTTATTCCTTTCCTCACTGCACAGACCCCAGGCGAAGAACACCAGACAGACAGTTAACTTAACCTGGGTTTGCCATCTTCCCTCACTCGTTCTCAACAAACGTTGAGCACTTATTAAATGTCTGGCATTGTTGTAAGAGCTGAGCGAACAGTGGTGTACAATCCCCTTGCTTGCATAGGGCTCCCATTCTAGCGCAGGATCTGCTGCCTCTGTGTCCTTGATTACATAACACAACCTCTCTGCGTGTCAGGGTTCCCATCTGCAAAATGGGAACGGTAGTACCTGCCTCAAAGGATTGTGTAGAGGCTGAAGTGAGATAATACAGGGAAGTGCTTAGCAGAGACCTGGCCTGTCGGAGGTGCTCAAGAAATGTCCATCTGTTCCCCACCCACCTGTCTCTCCATAACATAAATACGACCACCCCCACCTTTGCTGCTTGGAACCTTCCAAGATGATGATTGTACTTGTTTGATGCTGTATAAATTTAATGGACCATTCCAAGTCCATGTGACCAGCCTGGGTTAAAGAAATGAACTGGCTCCCCATGTTCCTCTACTCTATATACATTATGACTCTGTATATGGAACCATAAAACTCGGGACAGATTTATACGTATGCCATACTGCATATTTTCATAGAAATGTTTTGCCAGGCACCTGTAATACATTGATATATGGGAGCACTTTTCTAAAGTTTATTTCTCATAGATCTCTCTTAAATTGTATGCGAAGTGACATTTTATGGCTTAAGTTGTGTTTTCCTGACACAGCCCCAATTTGCGTCTCTGCAGCAACAGTAGGGACTCTCCCACTCTCGGCACATGGGTCTCTTCAGCCCTTGAAACGTTTCTTTGGGTCCACATTTCTTCAGACCCCAGTTTGGCATCTTTCCTGGAGAAGCCAGTCCATTTGTGACTGTCTCGTGGAAATGGGCTTGAATAATTCAAATGCCGCATCCAGCTCACTGATCGGGTATCGATGTGAAGAAACAGACTGGTCCTATTCTTTGCGTGGTCAGAGCCCTTGGCGTGACAGCCGTGGTGAAATCTCATTGCCCCCTTCCCAAATGGTTTTCTTTGCCTGGGGTTGTCTCAGAGTCTCTGACCTGCACTTTCATCAGGTTCTGGAACAAAGCGGAACGGAAAGAAAAGCAAATCTACGGAGTCTGTCCTATGAGCCAGACTTTACGAAACACTTTGCAGATCCATCGTCTCATTAAAGACATGCAAGTTTGGTGGAATTAACCTTACTGGAGGAGACAGTTTCAGAAGGATTAAGCAAATGGACCAAGGTCACGCTGCTAATAAGTGGTGGGGCCAAGTTTCAAGTTCAGATCCATTGACTGCTAAGTCCGATTGTTCCCAGTGCGCCACGCCTGGCAGCATCCAGAGCAAACAGAGGGATTCCAAGTGGGCAGACTGTAACTTATCATCTCCATCTTACTTACAGGAATCCGTTAGTTTGAGCCCTCAATTTCACAAACATTTCCTTATTGAGCATGTCTAATGTGGTAGGCACCGTTGGGGGGGCATGAGGCATCTGAAGTAGCCCCAGCAATGAGTGCTCACTGCATCCTGGTAGGCCTCTGGGAATGTGTGTTTTACAAGGAACTATCAACCCATGCAGAGGGAACTATTCTCCTCCTGAATCCTGTGTTGTACCCAGTTTGTACTGAGTGCCTGGCACACACAAGGGAGGCATCCACTGAACAGAGTGGAATGAATCAATGACGGAATCCGTCTGTACCACTTCTAATGGGCATACAGCACATATCTGTTTGCATATCAGTGTTTCCCACAGGCCAGCGCTAGGTCCCGCCCCTCTGTATCCCCCGTGCCCAACACAGCACCCAGCAGAGAACAGAGGCTTGCTGAATGAGTGCCTGAGTGAAAGGGAGTCCAGCACCTGAAATGTACCTAGAGTCAGGACTAGGGTGCAGGACAAGAGGCGCTAGCCTCAGGCACAAAATGTCAAGGGACACCAGAAAACTTTGTAATTGAGATATAGAATATATTAATGCAATGTGTAAAAAAATCAACATGGGATCCAACAAGGCAGGGATGAGGCTAAAGTAATGAATGAAGTGTGTCATCCAGTGAAGAGACAGATCCTGTCGTTACTTAAAAATTTTGATTTTCTTCAAAGATTTTTATTTATTTATTTGACAGAGAGAATGTGAGTGAGAGCACAAGCAGGCAGAGCGGCAGGCAAAAGGAGAGGGAGAAGCAGGCTCCCTGCTGGGCAGAAAGCTGACATGGGGCTAGATTCCAGGACCCCAGGATCATGACCTGAGCCAAAGGCAGATGGTTAACTGACTGAGCCACCCAGGCTCCCCTAAGATTTTTTGTTTTTTATTTTTTTTTTAATATTGCATGAAAATATTTATCCTGGTCACTGAGATTCTGAAACCCTGTAAGTTTTGCATTAAAGGTGAATGCCTCACTTGCCTCCCCTGGCCTTGGCCCTGGCCCTGTAAAGCCAATGGCAGTAACGAAAATCCTTTGATACTATATTGCGGGAATGGGCTGTAGGTACGTAAACTCACAGAAGGCCTGCAAAGGGCTCTTATCAGGAAAGTGCTATTATGATTTCTGTTTTCCAGAGTGTCTGAGACCTGAGGAGGCAGAGAGGCCCTCCTGGAGTGTCACAAATTAATCCCAGGCGTGCCTGGGATATTGAGTCTCTCAGTCCGCAATGGGTGCTGGCCAGAACCTGGGGCTACAGGAGCCCCTATACTGGCTGCCTCCGGCCAGAAGCAACCTCACACCTTTACCCCAGTGTGCGTCACAAATACCATCATTCATTGTATCCCAAGATTCCAGCCGTTATAGGAAACAGCATGATCTGATAGCAAGGTTCCTGCTACCACCAGGATGACAGCAATCGGACGGCATTATCGGTGGGAAGTTGGGTGTGTCTCGGGCTGGGATAAATAGGGCTAAAAATACGGTATTACATCATCATCCGATCCCACATGACCGTGACATTGAAAAACATTTGGGGGGGGCGGTTGACAGAAGGGTGCACTGCAGTGAGAGACGTGAAAAGATTAGGGTGTTCTGTTATCTCCCAATATCCCAGAGTCCATTCCCCACCCTCAGCTCAGTGAAAGTGGATGTGATTCCCGCAAGGAAGATAAAACTTAAAACCAACAGAAAGGCTGAGAATTCTTAGGAAGACTCTACTTCATTTGCCCCCTGGAGAGGCTTCCCCGAGAGAGAAAGACTGCGGTATTAGTTGTCTGATTATATTATTCTTGGATGGGTTAAGAATTTTATCTGCTTACAGAATTATTTGGAGCCACAGATTAGGGAGAGAAGGGCTGATGCAGTACAGCTGACTTGAGACTCAGAAGCTCTTCTCTTTCGCAGCTTCCATTTAAAGTAAATTTGTGGGGCGCCTGGGTGGCTCAGTGGGTTAAGGCCTCTGCTTTCGGCTCAGGTCGTGGTCCCGGGGTCTTGGGATCGAGCCCCGCGTCCTGGTCTCTGCTCAGCGGGGAGCCTGCTTCCTCCTCTCTCTCTGCCTGCTTCTCTGCCTACTTGTGATCTCTCTCTGTCAAATGGATAAGTAAAATCTTTAAAAAAAAAAAATTTGTGATGAGCTGCCAAGATTCCCTCACTGGCTTCCAGAGCCTCATAGAATGGCTCCAGGTTCATGACATAAGACTAAAGTGTCCACGCTGTTCCACAGCAATGGGATCCGCCCACCCCACCAGACAATTTGGAGCACACCTAATTAATTGCACCCAAGATATCGTGTTCAAATGTATTTAGGTTTAAAGTAGACATAGTGATATGTTGATCTGAATCAGCCATGGGCATCCTGACCATTTTTAGGAAATGGTCACAAAACACGAAACAGCTGAGTCTGCCTACCCCCTCATTGACTTTTTTAAACCTCTCCACCAAGCAGACACGAATCAGCCTTAGGTTGTAATAGTAAGATCACCCGAGTAGAACCAGGATGATTTGCTTAAAAAGTTTAAAGTTCTGCCTTGTGCCATCCTTTATCAAAATTCCTAATCAGCCATCCTAAAGAATAAACCTCTTTTCTGCTGGCGTTCAGGACAGCTGAGAGATTAGCACAGGCGGGCTCTGTTGGAGACCTAGTGCCTGGGTTTGAGTCCCGCTCTGCCTCCTACTTGCCTCGGTTTCTCTCTTTGTAAAATACAGATCCTAGTAATACCATCCTCTTCAGGTTGTTGGGAGGATTGGATGAGCTGATGTTTTTAAAGCCCTTAGAATATTGTGTAGTACGTGGTGTAGACCATGAGCTGGCGTTTCTGCCCAGAGACAGCCCAGCAGAGGATTCCAACCCACAGGTGACCTTCCTCGTGTTCATTTGTCCCTGGTGGCAGGAGCCTGTAGTATGGAGCCTGCAGTGTAAATGGATTTGTTCCTCCTCCCCTCTTCCTCCTCTTCCTCCTCTCCCTGCCCTCTCCTTATTCAACATCAGATGGGTGCAGTTATCACCTTGAAGGCAATTCCCATATAGACTCCATCAGCTAACCTGCAGGCAAATAGATTCTAAAATAAAAAATATTCTTCAAGCTCACCTCATCTCCTCTTGGTTCCTGTTGAACTTTGTGTGTATCTCCCTTCTGCCGTTACCAAATATCCTGTAGTGATCTTTCTGTGGGTTTGTCTGATGACAGTGGTGCATCCTTATCTCATTCTTCCTTGTCTGCCAAGGATCTAACATTTGGTGCCTGGTGCTTATCAGGTACTAGATAACTTTGTTAGATCAGGGGCGCCTGGGTGTCTCTCAGTTAAGTGTTCAACTCTTGATTTGGGCTCAGATCCTGATCTCAGGATTGTAGGATAGAGCCTTGCATTGGGCTTTGTACTGGGCATGGAGTCTGCTTGAGATTCTCTCTCTCCCCCCCCCCCCCCCCCCACTCTCATGCACTCTCTCTATCTCTCATTCAAAAAGAAATCTGTTAAATCAGGCAAGTGACCAATACCCAACTCTGTGGACCTGTGTCACATCCTTGGGAGCGTTTTTTCTCGGGGACGCCCCTCCCTCCTTTATTATACTCACGGGTAAAGCCACCAGAGCAGCTGAGCCCCCTCACTGAGCTTTCTGAGGAATCAGGAAAACCAGAGAGCAGCCATTTTCCACAAGAATGCACCCCCTGAACATCCTCTGAAGCTTACTGAGTAGAAGGCCAGTATTGGAATCTGCCTCCAAGAGCATTTCCCAAGGGAATAGGAGAAGCTTCAGGTTCTTTTGAAATATCTGAGGGGATAAAACTAATAATTCATGTATAAAAGTGGCAACCACCCTTTATTTTAAATCTTTACATCTGAGAGATGGTAGAGCTCTGTGAGAGAGAGAGAGCGAGCTCTGTGTGAGAAGAAGGCTGTTTTTTAATCTGTCAGAAATAGGATGTGGATAAGCAGTGGAAATAAAGTTATGGAAAATTGTAATAGCCTTGGGAGAAGAAATCTCTGGTTAATTCTATGTGTTTTATTTGTAGCCGGATCTTCAGGAACTTTGGAGGTAGGGAAATTAGATCTGAGGGAACAAAGGTATTAGTTGTTTGTTGCTGCATAAAAAATTATGCCAAGGCTCAGTGGCTTAAAACAATGAATATTTATTATCACACTGTTTCTGTGGGTCAGAAATTTGGAAGCAGCTTAGTTGGAGGCCGGGCTCTGGGTTTCTCAGGTGGGAGGAACCGCGATGCTGGCAGAAGCTTGACCTGGACTGGAAGGTCCTCTTTCAAGATGGCCGTTGGCAGGAGGCCTCTGTTCCTCACTGAGGGGGCCTCTCTAGAGGCTGCCTGAATATCTGCATGACAAAGCATCTAACTTCCCCTAGAGTGAGAGGCCCGAGAGAGTGCAGAAGAAGCTACAGGGTTAGAATCTGAAGTTATCCCTGCATTCATCTCCTAAGATTCCCATAATGAAGTACCCCAGACTGAATGGCTTTAACACTATAGAAATGTATTCTTTCATATGCTTCTGGAGGTGAAACATCCAAAATCACAGTGTCAGGAAGATCATGGTCTCTCTGAAGACTCGAGGGGAGAAATCTTTCCTTGCATCTTCCTAGCTTCTGGTGGTCGCCAGCAACCCTGGGTGTTCTTTGGCTTATAGTTGTACCATTCCAGTTTCTACTTCCATCTTCATGTGATCGCCCTCCCCTTGTGTGTCTGCTCTCTCAGAAAAGTACCACTCAGGTTGCCTGGGTGGCTCAGTGGGTTAAAGCCTCTGCCTTCGGCTCAGGTCATGATTCCAGGGTCCTGGGATCAAGCCCCGCATTGGGCTCTCTGCTCAGCAGGGAGCCTGCTTCCTCCTCTTTCCCTCTGCCTGGCTCTCTGCCTACTTGTGATCTCTGTCTGTCAAATAAATAAAAAAAATCTTAAAAAAAAAAAAAGAAAGAAAAGCACCACTCATTTGATTAAAGGCCCACCCTCATCCACTACGACCACATTTTAACTAATTATGTCTTGCAAAGACGCTATTTCCAAGTAGGGGTTCTGTGTGGACATGAATTTTCGTTTTTTGAGGAGGGAAGGGGGCACGTTCAACCCAGTACCCCTAGCATCACTTCTGTTATTCTTTTCATCAGGAGGGCATCATCCAATCCAGCCTACACTTAAGAAAGAGAAATTAGAACTGCCTTTTAAAGAGACAAGTATCCAAAGATTTGTGGACATATTTTGAAACCATCACAGTGGTGACAGAAATTGTGCTTCCATACCAGAAATCCTTAATACTAGACTTTTCTAGTCTCATATGAGGTCACGTCGCCCAGTGACAAGAGAATGTTTACGGAAGTTCCATTTTATTTAACAATAATGGATACCTGGAAGTGGCCATTTAAAGTGAATTCTCTTAAAATGGAGACCAGAATTTATAAAAATTGAATGGAAAATGTTTTCGCTTGGATTTTATCATGAAAAATTATGAAAATACATGTACTTTACTTAAATTTGGGGGGAAAATCAAGTTATAACTATAAGCACTAATTCTGAAAAGAATGAATTAGCTTGTTTTGCTTCCCCCTTTGGATTAATTTTTCCAACGAAATCATATGATGTCACAATAGAGCCTATCTTAGCATAATCAGAAAGGTCATTTTTGCAAAATTCAAGGATTTTACCAGTATTCTCTAATCCCTTTGGTATTCGCAACATTCTGTTATAATGCCTAAGCTGTCATTATCCTTGAGGATTTTCTTTCTTCTTTAAATAATGCCTACTTGTGTTTCTGCCACATCTTCGTCAATAATAATTCTGCATGTGACTCCAACTGTTCCTCAACAGCATCTCTTTTAACTTCAGGAACTCTTCCATTTCTTGGAAAAATTTTTTAAATGTATAAAACCATTCCCAAAGTATATTTATAAGACTGTGTTTTATGAGAGTCAATGAGAGATTTGTAATGACGTTGGCTAAGGCTCTAGCATTAAGTGGGGACTGATTTTGAATGGGGACTGATTTTATAAGTGGTCAATTCAGTAATGAATATGTTCATGCTATTGTGAATTTACTTCTCTCTGAAATCTTGCAACTGAGGAGACTTTGATCATGAAAACTGAGATAATAAAGATTCTCTGACTTTTTTTCTTCTTTTTACAACTCTTGCTCCATCCCACTAAAGGTATCATTAAGATCTTTCCATCTTCTTTAAAGCAATATTAAAAAAATAAATAAATAACATTAGGTAGAGTTGCTTTGGTATATTTGTGTAGGAAAGGGATAGTGTGTACAACTGGAAACTGTTACTAGGATTGAATTTTATGAGGAATTTCTTTTTTCTTTTTTTTCCTCTTCTTTTTTTTTTTTAAAGATTTTATTTATTTGTTTGACAGACAGAGATCACAAGCAGGCAGAGAGGCAGGCAGAGAGAGAGGAGGAAGCAGGATCCCTGCTGAGCAGAGAGCCCGATGCCGATGCCGGGGCTCGATCCCAGGATACTGGGATCATGACCTGAGCCGAAGGCAGAGGCTTTAACCCACTGAGCCACCCAGGCACGCCTTATGAGGAATTTCTTTTCTGAAGATGGCCCATGTCATTTCAGAGAACCAGGTATAATGCCTGAGCTTCAAGAGAAACTGTGTGTGGGAGAAAACTCATCTAGCATTCAATGATTCCAGTTTAACCTTCCCTGTCGCGGAGATCTGGAATTGGTCCTTTAAAAGTCTTCCAGATGAAGTCGTGAACCAGTGTTCAAAGCAATTAGAGTGACAAAAGTAAATGAGTCTGTCTTGTCTTACAAATGCAATGGTTTATTCAGAAGCTGTGTGGTTGGAGAGATGTCAATTAGAGAACTTTTCTGAACCAAATATTAAGGGCCCGGCCAACATAGCTGTCCCTCTCTCCTTAACACAATGGCTCCTTCTCATGGTGACCTTCTTCATGTACCCCTTGCCTCCATCTACCCATCTGGAATGTGCTAGATGCTCATAATTTTGCCACTAGCTTCAAGGGACAGACTTCCTCAGCTGCAGATGTCTCTGTTGTTCATTTTCTCTGCAGCTGTTTTTACCCCATCACTTTAGCTTATCTCTAGGTGAATCTGGCTGGACATCTCACATCTCCATCAACCCCCAGTTCAGAGCATACATGGTAGATTTCCACCAGTGGGTACAGCCACAGTATTTATCATCTGCAGGTTACTTAAACGAACTGTGTGTAAGATTCCTCTTGCTCAGCCTGTGGAAATAACCATTTGCAGCCCCCACTCTGCTCATTTATCGGCAACAGAGATGAATTTTTGCTTGTCTCTGATAGGCTTGTTTGTAAAACCTGAAAACCAGCTGAGGATAGGGAGTTGGGTTATATGGCTCCCTATTCCGTTTCTCTTCTCAGACTGAATGCTTAAATTTTAATTACTTATTGATTTATCAATATGACTTTTACTAAAAGCAAGAATGGTTTAATATACATGAAAAATAAGTGATTACTTATAAGTGTAGATACTATTTTTTTTTTCTGTGTGAGTGTATATGTGAGAAGAGAGTGTCGTACTAGTGATGCCATATCTTTTATGGGGTCATGTTTCTGACAAATACATCCAGTAGCTGCTAAATCCTTGAAACTTTGACACAAACTGCAACACAGTAACTGTCAACTCTAACACCCCACTCCATCTCAGGTGAGCACAGTCAGCGGGCATGGCAGTGCTCAGTCACAGCAGTGTCTACCAGGTACACAGAAGACAACGGTGATATTTGAGCACCTGAGGCTCACGGACAGCCAGCTCTTTAAATTCTGGATTTTGTCTGTAAGAACATCATGCCATCCGGAATCCGAGTCCCTCACCCAGAATCAGTCTACCTTCCCGAGTCTGGTCCTCTTCTCAGAGCACTCTTTGTTTGTATTTTTGTTCTTTCTCTTTAAAGTAAAAAGTTTCATACGCAGAGAGTGGCTACAGACCAGACCCTTTCAGCCGCCCACTTCCAATATATTCTTGTCTTCCTCTTCGTTGCGGAGTACTGATTTTGTCCGGGTGGCTGCCAACGTGAGCGCTCAGGGGACAAATCCCAAATGACCTAACACCACCATGGCCATTTCAGACCCCTTCAAAGTGACTGGCTTCGAGGCAGGCACATGACTCCATTCAGGTCCGTAAGGTGAGAAACTGTTGGTACCTTAATGGGAAATATTCCCTTGCCGCTAGAAAGAGGCACAAGGAGGAGACAGTCCCTAGTCATTGATATGCCTGGAACTGCTGATGAAGCAAAACTCACAGAGGAAGTCGGGACCATGGTGAAGTGGGCTCAGAGCCCTGACGTACCTTGCCCGGAGCCTTTCCTACCTAAGGACAGCTTGCTCGGTAAGATAATAAATCTCCTTACGTTTAAGCCGGTCAAGTCCCAAGTTTTCTGCCACTTGCTGCCAATGTATTTAGACATAAGAACCAAATAATAAATCAACCCATGCTGTGTTTTTTGCTTGGATGGAGCTTCCCCCAGAGTTTACGTGGCGATTTTGAAGACTGGTCAAGGTGCCCACTCTTCAGAGGGAAACGAGCCACTCCCTCATCCAATCTCCCAGGCATCCCTATCCTTTTAACTGGGGCTTCTCTTTAAGTTTGTCTTCTCACACTTCTATTGGGAGCTGCCTTGCAAAAGGGCCAGATCTGTACTAGAAAGAGAAGCGGGGTACTATGGACATAGTATCGCCATTAAGTGTTTACCAGCAAACGTTGCAGTCTTGTGCACATTGGCTTATTGGAGGATATGCTGCCAGAGTTAGAGATAATAACAGCAGCATGGATACTGTACCGAGGCCATGAAACCAGAAAGGTGACTATAAAATCCAGTTCTCAGTATATACACACCAAAGTCATATAGGATGGCAAATATAAATGGTACGTGGACTGAAGACCTAATATGGGGGTGGGAGGGCAAAGTCCTGACTTTGGCTGCTACAGGCAAAAGAGGGGAAGGAACCCAAAGAGCACAACCTTCCTAAGGGTAAGCAAAGGGGCCCTGTGTCATGTAAGAGTCTGGTCCTGTCCAAGGAAGCAGGATCCTAACCATTTGTCTGATGGGAACAAAGGCCATCACTGTCTGTCTATACCACTGTCACGTCACTCTGAAGGATGTTAATTTACTTCTGAACAACCCCATGGGTCCCATGAAGTAGACTCAGCTCCGTTTTGCTTTCTGTTTCTTCACTGATAAACTGTGAGTCTGTTCTCCCCAAGGTCTGCCTCTATTGCTGCTTTGGTTTCAAAACATGTTGGTCTGTTTTGTTCAAGGCATCTTGATAACAGGCCACACATTTTTAACTGTGGCCCTGATGTTTTGCCTCCATGCTCCCGGCCATCTCCCGTAAGTAGTTACTTCCTGCAGATGATGCCTTCACCAGGTTTTTTTCCATTTGTACCTTCCTGTGCTTGTATGATCCACAGAAAACTCAGACCCAATATATTTGAAACTGCATCCTGCCCTTTGGTTCATCTAATGAGTGTATGTCAAATCATCTACTCTTCCTGGAAAAGGATCAGGTAATAAAAGAGCATAAGCTTTGGAATTAGGAAGGACTATATATGAAGCCTTCCCTTGGCCTTGCTAGCTGTGTGGTCTTGAACTAAAGAAGTAGTCAACGCTTAGTGGGTTCTACAGTAGGCAGTGTGCTAATAAGTAACTTACCTGCCTCACCAGTGAGGTGGGTGCTGTCATTTGCCCCTCTTGGTAGTGAAAATCCTGAAGCCCGACAAGATTTGTCCAAGGTCACACAGTTAAGTTATGGACCCATCATTCAAACCCAGTTCTGCAGATTCCAAAGCTGGTATTCTTGGCCCATACCCTCTGTTTGCTTTATCTTCTTGATCCCAAGTTTCTGTCTCTAGTCCAGTGCTTACTTTCTACGACTAGTGGAAGGAGTAAGTTAGAATAGCCTTTTGATCCTACCATACACTCTGATAGTGTTAGTGGCCCCATTGATCATTGGTCATGATACTAACTCCTAGAATTGGTCTTCATGTGAATTCCTGTGCCAAAACTATGTTTGTATCTTTTTTGAAATTTTCCAGTTTTCTTTCTCAGTCTTCCCTTTCATTAGGCCATCGATTTACTTTAGTTTTATTACTTGATTATAGCCCAGCCCCTTCCTTCCAAGCTTTAAGCCCCTCCAGAGTCTCTGTCATTCCTTTGTGTACTGAGTCAGCAGCTAGTGCCTGTGCCATAGTATGGATTTATCTAATATCCAATGAACAAATCAATGATATTTCCTACATCATTTACATGTTCACTTATCTTTTCTATAAGGTAGGATGTTTTAGGCGTAGTGTTCTGTGCATGGTGAGAAAGTGCTGGAAATATTCAAAGCCTGTTGCTCATTTCTTCTTTCACTTAACAATGAATGTGTAATTAACCAAGGACTATGCCTCCCCAATTTCATGCTTTTGTGTCTTCAATGACTGCTTTGTGTCAGGCACTGTGTTAGGCATCAAGGCTACAAATGTTAATAAAACAAGACCTCTGCCTTTAGGAAGCCTGTGATTTAGTAGGGGATAAAATAAGAGATAAAAACAAAATAACTGTTAATCAGAGAAGTCTATAAAGGGCTCACTGGTGGTAGATGGGAAGGAGTTGTCCAGTCTTTGATAGGCCAGGTGGAGAAGGAATAGACAGGAGCAGGTCACAGAAGGTGCCAGACACTCCCTTGAGCACAACTGTGTATTTTCCACCCATCTACTTTCTGAGAAGTACAGGATATGTATGCAGAGATATTTGCTATGTAAACTTGCCCTGTTGTGGAATGTCTCACTACATTTCTATGGAAGTTTTGGTACTGCATCGAGTCATTCCAGAAGATAATTGTCAGTTTTCAAAGAAAATAAGAAATAAGGCTCTTTCACTCCGAGTAATAACTGTGTTCAGCTTCTTGTGGCAATTAAACAGCCCCCCCCCCATAATTGAGTTATCACACAAGCCACCCCATGCATTCCTCAGGATTTCTAAAGCTCCAGCAGTTTGAAGAGCCGTAATTCCATGGGGGGGTGTGGAGGCCAATGGGAGTTGATTTAGAAAGTACTGGTTTCATTAGGATCTTTCCTACAATAAAGTGAACCAGCTAAGGGCATCAAGATTATATGTCCAAAAGATCTAGATTAGAATGAAGACCCATGCAAGACTCTTTAATGAGAAATTCCCCCAAATTCTAAAACCCAGAGCCCTGATTCCAGCCTGCCATTAGCTTTTTCTGTTGACTCAGAGGCAATCAACTATCTCTCTGTAGCTTTAGATATTTTTAATCTGTTAATAAATATTTGTAAAATGAATAAATTAATGAATGAATGTAAGAGGAGAATTATAATACCTATATCACCTACTTCATAAGGATTTCAAACAAGGTAATTAATTATACATTGAAAAGATAAAATGCTTCAAGACACTTGCACTCCAATTTTTAAATCGGTGGTGATAAATATTACTTTAAGGACTTCCGAGTTGCAGAATATATGGATTCTTTCATCATGCAAGTTTGTCCTTGACCAGGAGAGAAAAAAATATTCCCTTGAAGAGCAAGTGTTCTCACTTCTATGAGATAATTAGCTCCAAGAATCAAGCCTCCTAAGGACTCAAAAATAAAATTCAGAAATTGTAAACAATGGAAAGTTTTCAACAAATAAGCATGATAATCCCTCAGGTACCTGACATACAAGAAACATCTTACATTTTCACATTTGGTCATGTACACATACAAAGAACTATTTATCAAAATAAAGTTGTTGGCTAATGTTTTCAGGGCAGCTTTACATAGTCAACAGAATAAATGCTTTGGAATAAAAGAGGCCTGACCTGTATCAGCTGTAGGCCCTTAGACAAAGTGTTCTGAAACTCCGGGTCACAACTTGCAGCCTTTGGTCAAAGGACCTAGTTTTTCATGCCCAACATTATAGGGTATCATGAGAATTAAATGCAATTTTATATGCATAGCTCTGCCAAAGGATGGACCCTCAAAAATGTTGGTCCTTATCTCCTGCTCCGCATTATAATTGGTAGAAGAGAGTCTTACTTTCATAGTGGATGCCATGATAATGCTGAATGAGGAGACATATCTCTACGGAAAGTCAGCTTGCCAAGAAAGGCTGTACAAAGTCCGGCTATGCGTCTTCTGCTCCTGATGCTTCCTCCTTGAAGAATTGTCCAGAAGGCTTGCACCTTTCACAGCGCATTTCACTGACTCTTTCTCCAAGATATGTGTGTGTGTGTGTGTGTGTGTGATCTGAAAGCCAGTATATAGGTACCATTTCTTATGACACTATAAAGCTTCACACGGCATTTCACTCTTTGGTTTTCTTCCTCACATCTTCCTTCCCTCCTTTATTACCCCTTTACTCTCAGTGGAGGGTTTTACCCCCTGCATAAGTAAAAGAATCCGAGCATATGCAGTAGGAACCAAATATATGGCATAAGAATGAAAACGTAGAATAAGCTCCTCCTTCTCTCTTCTTTCGTACTCAAGTGTGTCCACCTTTGGGGAGGATTTCTGCACCCACAGCAAGAAACCTGTCAATCCTCACCCCCCCAAGCCATCTTCCTTCTCTATACCACCCCACTTTCATAACCTTTGGGACATGTAATACACAATTATTTTTTTAAAGATTTTATTTATTTATTTGACAGAGAGATCACAAGTAGGCAGAGAGGCAGGCAGAGAGAGAGCGAGAGGAAAGCAGGCTCCCCGCTGAGCAGAGAACGTGATGTGGAGCTCGATCCCAGGACCCTGGGATCATGACCTGAGCTGAAGGCAGAGGCTTTAACCCACTGAGCCATCCAGGCGCCCCCACAATTATTTTTTTAATGGGTCCATTTTCCTCATACACTGGGAGATCCTGGACCATGGCATCCACAGCACCTGGCATGGGCTCTCCACAAATGTTAGTCTTCAAGTGAATGATTGAAATGAAACCTCTGTGTTTTTCTCCACTCTGAGTGTTTTACTGCCTAGGGGGGATGGGTGCAGACAGAGCACTAAAAGGGTGCCCTGCAGGCTAGTGTGAAGAGCTGGGTTACCCATGCACCATGTGCTTTGCCCGTAGACTGCTTGGCCATGGCTGTCTCCATCCTGTGTGTTCTGACTCTAAAGGAAAAACCTGACTTTTTTTACAGAACCAGTGTTGCCTATGTGCTGGGTCTTGGTACCTTTCTTGAAGTGCTTCTACATAGAGCATCTCACTGGATTTACAAAGAGATTATGGGATCTTGGGAAGAAAGACCTCAGGAGAAGTTAGGATATTCCTCCTCTGTTTACCTTGGTCAGCAAACATGGCAGGTGAGAGATGGAGAGCCAGCCTTCAGCCTGCAGAACAGATGGCTCACTTTTTGGCCAAGTCGGCAAAGACATAGCCATCCTTTTATGTTTGCACTTCCTGGTCCCTCCAAGTCAATGAATGAAAAATATGTGTTGAAAGTCTATACCGAGAGGTGTGCCAATGGTGGGGGGGGCAGTCTGTTGTCTCTTCAGTCTTCTTTAATCTTTTCCGTTTCTACTCCTCCTTCTCTTTTCCCTCCTCCTCC
The DNA here is from genome assembly GCF_002288905.1 of Enhydra lutris kenyoni. Taxonomy (NCBI): domain Eukaryota; kingdom Metazoa; phylum Chordata; class Mammalia; order Carnivora; family Mustelidae; genus Enhydra; species Enhydra lutris. The sequence goes on from NW_019154110.1 coordinate 20,210,133, forward strand.
TTGGATTTTATTCATCATCATCACTGTCACCGTCATGCCTTTCGCCGTGCCCTTCTTTCCATTGCTCTCTTATCTGGCCAGTTTTTACTGGCCCTTCTAGCTCTAATGTCTCCTTCACTGATGTTCCCCATAAGCCTTCTTTGGACTCCCAGAGCCTTCTGTCTATTATTCTCTCATGGCACTTAGTGTTAGTGTGACCCATTCAGTTGGTTAAGTGGCTGATTGCCCACCTAACTCAAAGGCCAGTGTTATGTGTTAGGTTTTTTTCTTTATATAAAACACAGAAAGTACTTGGAACACTGCCTACAGGCACTAAAACTCAATAACTGTTAGGAGTTATTGTTGGTGGTGTTACACCCAGCCCACGACTATAATCCCTAGTGCCTAGAAGGTACGATGATGTGCATGTTTATTTTATGGAATTGAAAGACGACAACAAAAACACCTTTCTTAGAAACGTAATTACATCTTGCCTTATAGCTAGTTTGCTTTCAGTGCCTAGACTGGATTCACGTTGTAGCGGAGGAAGAATGCCCAAGCTGGTGGAGACTAGCAAGCCGTAGATCTCTAGAATATTCCGGTAGTATAGCTCTATCATCAGTAGACCACAGTTATGCATCAAAGGGGCCCCAAAGTAAAGTTTGACTCACAAAATCTATGCATCAATGGAAAGTGCCTCTCTTCTCAATTGCCTCAGCTTGGGTTCAGACATTGCCACCGTCTCCTCAGAGGTTCTCCTGTGATTCTAGCCTACGTCACTCTTGGTGGCCGACTGTTATCTCTTCCAGGGGGAGGGACTTCGACTTCCTGCATGTTGGGGCCGATATTACCCCAGGAATGAACATCCCCGCCTCTGAGGAGCTGGTGTCCAGCTATAAGATATTTATCTGCAAGTCCCTTGAGCAAGTAGGGTACATACCAGATTGTTCTTGCCACTCTTTGGAGAACTCTCACACACTCTGCCTATGAAAGGATAGAGTAGCAAGGTAGTGGAGCACAGCCTCACGCCGTGCGCAGCCAACATGGCCCAGATGCCTCCCTACGGCAAAGGAAAGAGTGGGTGACCAGTCTTGCTGACCCTCTGTTGGTAAATTTCCCCCAATAAAGCCTGTTTCTATGTGACATGGGATGGGTGCCATTCCCTCCAGTTCCCATCTTTAATTCCCTCTCTAACCATAGTAGAGGAATTTCATCAGCCCTTTCAGCAGGTGAGGAATCTGGAGCCCAACTGAGTGAAGTAACTTGCTCAAGGACTCACAGTCAGTGGAGAAGCAAGGACTCAAGTCCCAGCTTGTCTGGCACCAAAACCTTAGTGCCTCTGCTCCCTGCCTTATGTGGCAGCTGCCCCTCCCTTCAAGGATGGGAGATGATATACTCCTGGAGAAGAGGATCCTTCTCACAGCCCTTGCCAGCGCAGATACACAGATTCCCTCTGAACCTCCATTAAAAACAAAGTAAAACACTGGTGGCCCAAAGTTATTATGATCATTTGGACAGCAAGCAATTTCCCTTTCTCCTAAGTAATTGCCATTTTCCGGACGATTATTTTTAGGACCGTGGACAGAGAATCCCAGGAACGAGGCGGCTCCATAAACAGTATCCATTCTCTCGCTCTTTCTCCACGAACCTGGAAAGTGCTACATGTAATTTCACTTTATGAAACTGAAGTCTGAGATAATCTCTAAATCATTCTCATGCATCATATGCTGCTTTTCAAAGGGAGAGAATATGCATTAAAAAGATTTGTTCAGTCTTAAACCTGCCTGTGAGCATCCAAGATCAATGTAGAGGCTGATTAAGTTGTGCTCTATAGATTTCTGCAGTCAAGTTCATCAGGCGCCCATTTCTCTTCCCTTAATGATGCTGAACCCCAAGCTCTTCTCTGAAGTGCTTTAATTTTCACTTGGTCACTGCGAGAAGACAGTGACTTAATGAACTGCAAATGGGAAAAGAAAGTTACATAAATCATCTTTGTATCCTTTTCCGTGGTCTTACTACCATGGTGCTTCTTTCATCATTATGGTGCCTGCAGTGGCTTCTCTGGACTCGGCAGTGGAAATTAAATTATAAGCCACACTTTTGGCAATGTAGCATACCAATAAAATCGTAAAATCATTAGGGTGAATAACAAAGATAAATTAATGTCAACACGGTACAATATTATTTTGCCCTGTGTTACAATAACTTTCTCCCAGCTGATTCTTGTCAGATCTTTCAGAAAACAGTTGTCTAGTAAAAGATATATATTTTAGGACCACTGTCTGTCAATGCAGATTTTACAATGCTGACTTCCAGGAAGAGACTACTACTCAGCATTCTGTTTTTATTCTCTGGCAGACATTGCTGCCTTTTTCAAAATGATGGGATAATGAGTTTGAGGTTTGAACACAGCTCTGTGTTTTAAAGGTAGCATTGAAAATTAAAGTGAAGTGTTAATTAAAGATTAATCAAAAGTGCTAGAGCTCTAGTAAATTTGGTGCTTTTTGCTTAATTCTGAATAGCCCAATTTGAAAGAGTATTTCAATTTAACTAGAATTTTAATCAGCTAGATGGAAGTTGGGAGAACAAAAGAGAGAAAGAGAAATAATCCTGAGGGTATAATGCTTAAAAACGAGTCAAAGGCTGTTGAAAAATAAGCTCTTAATCTGCACGGAAGGCTGAGAGGAGGAGGACAGGGAGCATTGGTTTCTCTTGGCCTCTAGGCTGGCGGCATTACTGAGATCCACCAGTGAGAATGGTCAGCTAGCTTTCCTTTAGAACAGGCCACTCCCGCTAATGCCCAAGGGAGAAACCTGGATACCCAAAGGACTTTACTGGCATCTCCCAACAGAGGCACTGATGGGAGGGCAGAGGAATCAAATCTGTGTTTGATTCCAGATGGTCTAAGATCAGCAACTCTTCCCGCTAGATGGGCAGATTCCACTTACCCCAGAACTTCCCATGAGGCTAGTGTGGCTCTGCCACTATCTCTCCCAAAATCTTCCATCTCTGAACTGGAAAGGTCCTCAGGCTCATTCAGCCTTGCTTCTCTGCCTTGATACAATGCATGAATCATCTCTACAGGAGACCAGTGCTACTTGATTACCTCTAGTGGCTGGTAACTCACTTCTCACCAATGTCACTCATTCTTCTATTGCTTAGTTCATACTCCATATTCTCCCTTCTGTTGTGCAAAACTTCTCTCCTGGGAGGGACCTGGGTCTCAGACAGTTAGACATCTGACTCTTGGTTTGGGATCAGGTCATGATCTCAGGCTCCTGGGACCGAGCCCCACATCAGCCTTCACACTCAGTGGGGAGTCTGCTTGAGGATTCTCTCTCTCTTTCTATCTCTGTCTCTCTCTGCCCCTCCCCCGATTGCACTCTCTCCCTCTCTCGAAAATAAATAAATCTTAAAAAACAAAAACAAAAAACTTCTCTCCTATAATATGGAGAGCCTAAAAATGTAGAAGAAATCACTGTCCCACAAGCCAATTCTGATGGAATTAAAGACAACCAGCATAATGCTCCTGAGTTTCCTCTGGATTAATCTTCAGTGGTTTTCAAATCAGAAATCTGCTATGGACCTTCATGGTCAGCTTCCAGTTGCCAAGGTAGAACGCAAAAATCACATGAGACCTGGGTGAGTAATTCTGGCCCTGCCATTTATAGCTATCCCTTCAGGTCTATCACGAACATCCTTAAGCCTCTGATTCTTCACCTCCACATAGGGGGCTGTATGAAGAGTAAGAGAGATGATGTGCATAACATTTCCCTACAACACACTCATAAACACACATTTGGTGAACACCTTACCCTGTAACTGGTACCAAACCAACTCTATTCTAAAATCAGGTTATATGTGGGTATTGTTGGGCCACTCTCCCAGGAAGGACTGTGTGTCAGAACACTCAACAGTAGTACTCGACCTTCTTTCTAAAATAGTTATTGTTTACCAGAAGCCAGGGATCGTGCCACCAGAGCTCCAGTCTTCACAGTAACCCATGAGACCACACAATCGCTATACCCCCTTCTACAGATGAAGGAAGAGAAGGGAGACTCTCCCCACCTGGGCTCCACCAGGGCAAAGGACAGAGCCAGGATTCAAATCCAGATCTCTCTGATAAAAGGTCCTTTGGAGGGGCACCTGGGTGGCTCAATGGGTTAAAGCCTCTGACTTCAGCTCAGGTCATGATCCCAGGGTCCTGGGATTGAGCCCCACATTGGGCTCTCTGCTCAGCAGGGAGCCTGCTTTCCTCTCTCTCTCTGCCTGTCTCTCTGCCTACTTGTGATCTCTGTCTGTCAAATAAATAAATAAAATCTTTAAAAAAAAAAAAGGTCCTTTGGAAAATTCTGAAGTGCCTGGAAGTTGGCCTCAGGCAAACAGAAACCAGAACCTGTTTGGAAGTCTTCCTATTTTAAGAGCAGGTTCCCCTCACCAAGTTGGTCAAGAGGAGAAGCTTGGAATGTAATGGTGGTAGACAATCCATTGCCTGTTCAGCAACCACCCCCTGTTTCCTTTCTCCATAAGAGGATCTGGAGTTTCCAGCCCCTGGTGATAACGTAATGGTTACCCTAAGCTTGCAGCGGCTATCACTTTCCATTTTGTCAACTATGCCTTTGCAACTCTCAGGCTGCACTTTATGACCCATCTGTGCTCAATGAAACATAGGAAACAGCATTGAGGAACTTCTAAAAAATATTTTACTTTTAATAAAAATGTTTTTAAAAGAAAGGAAGCTCCTTTGCTGCCTGCTCGTTTCTTTTCTTCTTGGATCAATGAAGTGTGAAGATGTGATGTTGGGAACCATTGCTGTTTGTCTTGGTCACTGAGAATGACCATGAGACAGCAAACCTTAAGACAAAATGTAAACAGGGGGTGCCTGGGCAGCTCCGTCAGTTAAGTATCCGACTCTTGGTTTTGGCTCCGGGTCGTGAGATCAAGCCCCATGTCAGGGTCCATGCTCAGCAGGGAATCTGCTTGAGATTCTCTCTCTCTCCATCTGTCCCTCCCCCTGTTGGCACTCTCTAAATAGATAGATAGATAGATAGATCGAGCTTAAAAAAAGATGAAGATCTAAAAAAAAAAAGATCGATCTTAAAAAAGATAAAAAGTAAACACACAATACTTGAAAGGATAGAGGCTGAATCTTTAAGGATACTCTGAGCCTCTGCACTGACCCAGGATCCACCTGTTCCTTGTCACTTGATGGCACTACTCAGGGTTCTGAGCTGCAAATAACAGCATTCCCTGTGGCTGGTTTAAATAAAAAGCAATAATTTTACAAGGACATCAGGTGACTCACAGACTCCGCAGGAGGACCGAAGAGCCAGGCTTTGGAACTGTAGAGATAATGACGGTGTCCAACCACGCCACGGGAACTGTTTTAGGGAAAACATCACCATCCCAGTCATTGTCCCTGAGCCTCAGTGTTGGGTGCTAGAAGCTCTGAAGAAGTAGAAAGCCCCATCACAATGACCACTGGCCTATTTAAGTGCACCATACCCGACCACCTCCTCAGCTGCCCACTTTGGAAACCAGGTCTTACATGGGTGTAGCCAACTGGTAGAAAACTGGCCTCAGATCTGTACTCCAGCTGCAAGGGAGTCTGGGGATATGGGCTTCATGGTGTCTATTCTTGAGAAGGAAAGACATATAATAGGAGAGAAACCAAAATAATGGGGGGGCAGACAAGCACCTAGGTGGCTCAGTCATTAAGCGTCTGCCTTTGGCTCAGGTCATGATCCCAGAGTCCTGGGATCGAGCCCCGCATTGGGCTCCCTGCTCGGCAAGCCTGCTTCTCCCTCTCCATCTGCCTGCTGCTCCCCCTTCTGTGTTCTCTCTCTGTCAAATAAATAAGTCTTTAAAAAAAATGCTTAAGAAAAAAGATATATATATAGGGAAGGGATATGGGGCAGTCCCAAGTGACAAACATCCATGAGGGGAGACAGGCATGTGCCATCAGCCCACATAAGGACCAGTGTCAGGCATTCCGTTTCCTGGCTTTCTCCTCTCCCCTGATGTGGAGTCAGCAGAGCAGTTGCATGCTGGCCTCCTTGCTGAAGCAGTGTTGGCTTTCTGTGCCTGGAATTCCTGGGACCCTACCTTGCGAGCCCAGAGCCACACAAAAGCGGTTTAATGAGGTGAATTCCTGAAGCTTTCAAGAGGTGCGGCTTACTGGCACCAGCTGGTCATAAACCTTTCATGAATAAGGATAACAGGAGCTACAAAGCATGGGAGCATAGAATTATAAAGCTGGCACAGATCTCAGAAATGAATTCTTAAAAAGCACAATCCTCTTTCTAAATCACGTGCATCTTAAAGAGAGAGCGAGAAAGAAGGCAGACAGAGGCACACGAATCTATCGTATTCTGAAGTTAGGGAACTGCTTTGCGACCCCAGATCACGCCTCGCCCTCAGCCCCGACTGTGTACTCTGTTGACTGGTTTGTGTGTACACGGACCCTGTGGGTCAGGGTCATTCCCAAACCCCACAACAGAGTGTCAATCCACCTTTGGCTCTAGGACCAAACAATGGCTTGGAAATCAACACAGGCTTGTTCTGTCTGAGTGCGGCCTTACAAAGGCACTTGCCTCTCTAAACCAGAGTTTCCGGTTTTGTCAGTTTGGAGTGATGACTGTGTAACCGCCTGGCTGGGCCACTATGAGACCTGAGTGGCCAACCCGCTCATGAAGGCATTTCACACACTGCCTGGCACATACTAGGCACCTACTGGATGCTAGTTCCCCATCTGCTCCCCTTCCCTGCCATGGTTCCTGGGGGATTGCAGTGGTTTGCAATCATGTGTATCTCTGTGCACCCCCTTTTCCTAAGTATTAGCACAAAGCCTTTATAATTTTTTAAATTTTATTAACATATAATGTATTATTAGCCCCAGGGGTACAGGTCTGTGAATCGCCAGGTTTACACACTTCACAGCACTCACCATAGCACATACCTTCCCCAATGTCCATAACCCCACCACCCTCTCCCTACCCCCTACCCCCACCGGCAACCCTCAGTTTGTTTTGTGAGATTAAGAGTCTCTTATGGTTTGTCTCCCTCCTGATCCCATCTTGTCTCATTTTTTCTTTTCCTACACCCAAACCTCCCACATTGCCTCTCAACTTCCTCATATCAGGGAGATCATATAATTGTCTTTCTCTGATTGACTTATTTCACTAAGCATAATACCCTCTAGTTCCATCCATGTTGTGGCAAATGGCACGATTTCATTTCTTTTGATGGCTAGCACAAAGCCTTTAAACCTTGTTCCTCACTGCTGTCTTTATTTGTGTGGAGTTGTCTTTGCAAGATGTCACAGGAGTGGTCCTCCAAGCCCCCAATGAACCCCCTCATTCTTTCCCTGCGGTTGACTGGCGGCCCCTGACCCTTGGCTCTGCGCCTGTTGCGCTGGAGTTTCATGGGAGCAGGAAGGGAGGCTCCAGCACTCCCTGTCTATTATGAATGTTTATAAGTCCCCAAACTTGGTAAAGATTTCAAATGCTTTAAAAATTAAAGGAGGCAGCCACAGGGGGGCCCGCTGTGTGCTATTCTCAGGCCCGGAATACCTCCGTGGGGGGCGGTCTCTGAATAACATGAACCTCTCCTGCCTACAACTTTCATTCCTGCAAAATCACTTCGACCCTCAAGCAGGACTCCACGTGCCAGGAGAATCAGGAGGAGCCAAGAAAAGCCAGAGATCAGTTCCTGAAAGGGGGCCCGTGGGGCTGTGTGATTAGGACTCCCTCCTTGGTCCTGTATCATCAGGACTCTCAAGCGGGGCTTGTGCAATCTCGCGTAGGCTTCCCAATGGCTCTGTGCACAATGCTCATACTGTGTTCTGAATCCAAAGCTTGGCTCATTAAAAAGAATCATGGGATTTCAGGTCCAGTAGAAGACCACTGATGTGAAGGGGAAAGAAGACAGTAGCCCATGGAGGCCCTAGTTTGGGGGAGGCCTTGGATGGAGCATCTCAACACACATTCTCATTGTAAAATTCTTAAAATAGCCCCTGGAGCAGGGAGGACCACCCACCCACCCCTGTTTACAGGGACAACATTAAATTTTGCCTATTACAGTGAGGGAACAGGCTCAGAACAGTTACATAATCCGTGCAAGTGAATGTACTAGAAAGAGCCGAGGGTTTGAGGTTGGTACTCAAGCTCCCCACTCTACCATGCTTGCTCTCAAGAGGAAGGGCTGACCCTGGCCTTCCCACAAGTAAAGAGCGGTTTTTAAAGTGGAGAGAGCAGCAGGGGGGTGGAAAATAAATATCTTCAACTTTTCCGGACACATAGGGTCCATCACATGTTCTGTTTCATTTTTGTTTTTGTTTTACAAAAATGCAACAAAAATGCAAAACAAAAATAAGAATACAAAACAAAAATGCACCAACTGTTCTTAGTTTGCAAGGCCGCACAGACACAGGCTGGGGGCTGAACCTGACTTAGAGGCTTTGCTAATGCAGGGGAGAACCAGACATCTTAATGAAAACAGGGAATAAAACTGCTTGCTTACGAAGTAATAACAAATGGCTAACATTTAGGGAGTGCTCACTGTGTGCTGTGCACTCTTGGACACACTTCCTCTGTGTTCACTCTCCGCAAGAACTTTGCACTATTTATTATGATTCTCGCACTACCCATGAAAACAAAAAGGAAACAAAAACAATTGAGCCTCTCAGTGTTGTGCAACTGGATGGTTTGCAGAACCCAAGTTTTAGGTCATGACCCACCATACACCTTTGGAAGATTTATCTTGTTTCAATAAGAGGTATTTAATGATGGAACCGCCCTTTTGAAAAGTTTGTGGATGAAAGATATTTTCCCTTTGAATGACTGCTTTTCTCCAAACTCTGATTCTTCTTGGAGGATCGTAGGTTAGTTTTGTTACATATTTGTTGGAATGGTGGGATTTACTTGGAGGTACTCCAAATACATGGAGAAGGGCCCAAGGTGCCTTATTGGACCATCCAAAGTCCGAGTAACTCATTCATTCAGTAAAATATTTTTTTTTAGTATGCACCTAGTGCCAATCCCTATGTAGGATACTTAGAACGGGGGCATAGATACATCAAGGTTCCTGACCTTCTGGAATTTGTAATGAGGTGAGGGAAATAAACATGCTCACAGGGAGATGAAATGCAACTCAATAAGCACTTTAGTAAAGCCCAAAAGAGTTAAGAAGAATGGGAAGGGAGGAGCCAGCAGCTGGGACCTGGAGAAGCCATCAAAGAGGAGAAGGCTGGAGGAAGAGGGACGTTCTGAGTTTAGAGGCCAAGGCTATGTGCAGTCTGCAGCCACAGGCCACATTCCTAGCCCCAGCCACTCCATGGTCACGAGGAGGCTGTGTTAGCTTGTCTGGTACCAGCCACAGTAATAGGGAAAGCCCACAGGGGAAATGTACAGCAGAAAGGTATTTGTTGTTCACTCAGAGTCCCAACAGCAGTGATGGGAAGATGGATGGAGTGGGAGCACATGTGTCCAGAAATGTACCCTTATGATGCTTGCCGTCCTTAACTCGTGGTTCCAGCTTCGCCCCGGGTGTTGCTGTCCCACCAGCAAGTGGGAGGAGAAAGCATGAAGGGGGAGAGTCATATGGGCCAAGCTTGACAGTGGCGCACATCATTTCTGACTGCTATCTGTTGGGCAGAACTCACACGGCCACAGCTCACTGGGAGGAAGGCTGAGAAGGGCAGTGAGCTGTGTGCATGGGAGGAAATAGAGCCCAGCCTGGCAAACAGCTAGCCAGCCCCTGCCCAGAATCTGGGAGCCACCAAGTATCTGCGGAGCCCAGAGGATGTTATCGCTATGTCTAGACATGGAATTAATAGTGATTACCTGCCAGCAGGAGATCAGGAATCGATTTATAGCTAAACAACAATGCAGTCATAAAAGAAATGCACAGGAGCTAGATATGTTGTTAGCTGGTAAAAGACACGGGTGAGGCTTTGCCAAAATGTATCTGTTAGTACTCTGTTCTGGTGAGATTTTCTACCTAAATCGCTTCTTCAAACAAGAAAATCTGGAAGATGTGTCTACTACTGTATTCCACCCATCCTAAGACCAGGATCTTTTTTTTTCTCACATTGTTATAGCTCTGAAATAATAATACATTTTACAATCAGTAGCTTTTTATAGTTATACTGTGCATGTCCGTGTGTATCCGTGTGTGTCCGTGTGTGTGTGTGTGTGTGTGTGTGTGTGTGTGTGTGTGTGTCTTCTCTCCTACTGGCATTTAATATGCATAATAGCTAATTTAGTGCTGTAAAAAGTCTCACAGACAAAAAAGGAGTGGTGATGGTTTTGGGGTCTGCTCAATCTGTGTCTCCCAAGGATATTGGAACAGGAATATCTACCATTTATATCTCTATGAATGGAACTGGAGGGGATTATGCTGAGTGAAATAAGTCAGTCAGAGAAAGACGGTTTTCATATGGTTTTGCACATGTGTGGAACACAAGAAATAGCACAAAGGACCATAGGGGAAGGGAGGGAAAACTGAAGGGGAAGAAAACAGAGAGGAAGACAAACCATATGAGACTCTTGACTCCAGGAAACAAATAGGGTTGCAGAAAGGGAGGTGGGTGGGGTGATAGGGTGACTCAGTAATGGGCTAAGGAGGGCACGTGTTGTGAGGAACAATGAGCACTGGGTGTTATACACAACCAATGAGTCATTGGACATTACATCAAAAAGGAATAGTGTACTATACATTGGCTAATGGAATATAAATAAGAAAAGAAAGAAAAAGAACATGAAATTTTTTAAAATGTCACTCATATCTATTAGATTGAATATTCCGTGCTACTCACTTGGCCAAAAATTGGTTTAAACCAAAAATGAGATCTTTGAGTTCAGAGCAAGGTGGCTTAGCTCTCTGCTGGATTGGAGAGCCTCATGAAGGAAGTGTAGGACCTTGAGTGGGTGAATCAGTGAGGGTCTCAGTAGGAAAGGATAACACAAATCAGGGTAAGTGGAGGAGGGTTTGGTAGAGGGGCTGTGTATATAGGTTTGGGGAAAGGTTAGAAAAACCACAGGAAGAGTGCAGTGCCCAGCACTGGTGGTCACTGTCCTAAGACCTAAAGAGATAAATGAAGGAGACGGCCAGGTAGACAGGGCAGCCTTAAGAGGCTAGCCAGGTGAATGAAATAAATACCCTGGCCTTTTGCTCCTTCCTTGCTCCAGTCTCTGCCAGTGTCCCTCAGTGGCCAAACCCAAATGCAAGCCAAAGAGCAAGGGAGCCAGTGATAAGCACAGGGCCAGCCTTCTAGAGCAGCGACAGGCAGAAAGGGCAGAGGCAGGACCTTCCTCTCTGTGCAGTGTCTGCACATGCATGGCTTTGAAGGATGTGTGGAACATGGATTGAGAACGATTCAATTCACCCCGGGAAAATACAATCACCACCTAGACTCCTTGTTACTTTAGAGCATATGGGGTCCTTTTGTATCTCCTTTCATTTGCTGTCACAACCCCAGGAGAAACATAGAGCAGGAGTGATTATCCATATTTTATGCATGATGAAGCTGCCTTCCCCACATCCGAGCTTCAGAGGCCTGGTTGGGACTTGAAGGTGGAATTTTCTGGAAGAACCTGGGGCTGATTCCAGCATGTCTGGGACATACTTAGCTGACAGTGTCCTTGAAGGGTCATCTCCATGAAAGGGTGTTACTGTTAGTCATGGGTAGCTGTACTTCTCAGTAGCTGGTACCCTTTACTTCTATAACTGTATACATTTTATGATTTCCACCCACTATGTAGAGAAGTCATGGAAAAATCCATGGAAATCTCTGGATTTGAGGAGTGGAGGCCATTTCTCCTGGGTAGATCCCATCCTTCCGTTCCTCCTTCATTGCCGTTTTGCACAAGGCAAAGATGCAGTCCACACAATCAATTAAGAGAGTCACACATGTGTTGAATAAAAGAATAATAAAGAACTTTGAGAGATGAAGAAATAAAAGTGCAATAGGGCGTTCTGGAAGGAAAGACTACTTCTAGCTTGTCAGAGAAGGCAACGTGAAAAGCTAGCTTTTCACCCAGACCCTGGAAATGGGCAGGCACTAGGGCCAGCAAAAATGGGAGAGAGCCCCACATAGGGAACTACTTCTATATGTAATGCTTAGGGAATTAATAATGAAAACATAGGTAAACTACATGAAGTCCATCCACCTACGTGTTATGTAAGAGATTTGGTGTCCTAAGTGCTAGGATTCAATTCAGATTCTGACAGTCACTGGCTGTGTGGCTGTGGGCAGATTACTTGGTATGTCTGTGACTCAGTATCCTCATCCGTAATAGATAAACGGAAAAAAAATGATAATATTAGCACTTATCTCCTAGGATTGTTAGGAGGATTACATGAACTAATACATGTAAAGTGCCTGACATGGAGTACATTCCGGATTAACAATTACAGTGGACCCTCCAACAACACAGATTTGAACCGCACACATGAGTCCATTGATACGGATTTTTTTCAATAAATACAGTAATACTGTAGATGTTTTTCTTTTTCTTATGATTTTCCTGATAGCATTTTCTTTTCTCTAGCTTAATTTATTGTAAGAACATGATCTATAACACATATGACATACAAAATACACATTGACTGTTTATGTTATTGGCAATGCTTCCCATGGGCGGTAGGCTGTAGAAGTTGGGTTTTGGGGGAGTCAAAAGTGCATGTGGATTTAAGACTGTGTCCCTAACCCGCCCCCACCACTGTTCAAGAGTCAACTGTACCATGATATCATGGGGTAAAAAAAGGTATCACAGTCCTCAGTAAACCTCACATTTTGACTCAGTCTTTGATAATATATCATTTCCGTACCTGCCCTCTAGTCCTGTTCTTTTCTTCCACATGTAGACGCCCAGTCAACAGGCAGCTGCAGCAAGCCTCTGATGAAAGCTCAGGAAGCATTGCCTAATGATTTCCATTTTTATTCCAATTAGATTAGATTACAAGATTTATGCTTCCTCTCGCTAGATTCAGCTCTTTTATTTTTCTGTTTTCCACTCGTTCACAAAACAGTAAGGGAAGTACAACGGAACAGCCCAGTAATTGGACTACATAGCAGGACTGACCATAATTCTGACAATCAGAACTCAGCATGGGGGATCAATGCCAAGGCCATCCTGGGACATCCTGGTGGTCACCAGTTAGCGAAGTGAGGAAGGCAGAACGTGTGCCGTCCACGCCCCAGAACAGCCGTGCATGGGAGATGTCACGCCGTGGCCCGTGACCATCCACTATGGCTTAGCGAGATCTGCAGAACACAGAAAAGTGCTAGTGGTTCAAGAGGCAATTATCGCAAAGTCCAGGAACGTGTGAGCAAAGGTCAGGAGGGAAGAAACGCCGGAGGAAAGAGAGGTTTACTGCATAACTGACTGGAGCACCAGGCAGGGGTCAGGGTGATATCCGTGTTTTAAGTAAGAACACATCACTGCTGGCTGAACCACGTTGGAGCCTGAGGCAAAAGGAAGAACCAGTAATACCAATTTTTTCTTTCTTTATAATTTTGAAGTTTCATGCGTCATGGTTTTAGGGCATTAGAATTTTTTATTTTTTTTAAATAGTGCATTAAAATATCATTTTAATTGCTAAATTTTTGGTATCCCCTTCAATTCTGCACTGAGATGAGTGCCTCATTTGCCTCGCTCTAATCCTGGTCCTCTTCGCACATAGGAGGCATAAAGGAATATATTAAGGCTAAGATTAAAATATATGAATATATTGAGATTAGCCAGCCTGGGATCAAATGCTGGCCTCACTCTCCCTTCATCTTCATCCTCAGTCTGTTATGTTGGGCCATTTATTTCCCTTTTAAATGCTTGGTTTCTTCCTCCATAAAAGGGTAATAAAACACTCATCCACCAACAAATGTTTGTTTAGTACCTATTAAGTGCTGGAAGCCTGGGGAGATAGCAGTTATCAAAACAAAACAAAAAGTCTCTTTGTTTTTATGAAATTTTCATTTTCATGTAGGAGAGTAATGCTCAAAAAAAGCAAATACATTTTCTCATGGAATAGAGTTATGGGAAGTGCTTAGAAGGCCAGTCAGTAAGGTGGGCTCACCAAACGTCATGGCAGCAGGGGGTGTGGTGGGGGTGGCCCTCGCTTAGGGAAGGGTTAGGGAGAAGATTAAAGGAGGTCATGATCTCCAGTGTGTGGGACGATGCCAGGGACATCTTAATGCCTTAATAAATGGTGGTTGTTTAGCTTGCTTGCATAGGGAGACCTAAGTTTGGAAAGGGAGGTCAGATCAACGGACATGGATACATCGCCATTTTTGAAGCTGAAATGCCAGGATTCTGGGTAATTCTACCACTAGGAGCACAGGTAGAGCACTACAGTGTTAATAGCTGTCTTCATCACTTGGTTCAACTCTAGGAGCCTGGAGGCCTCTGGCTCTGAGGCCCGGAAAATGCAATTATCAGAAAAAAAGTTTCACCCCATTCTCCCTCCCTCATGAGTCTCCTTCGTCCTATTCTTTCTGGAGAGAACAGAGGAGAAAGACCATATGTGCTGAGGAAGTAAAAAGGATGAGCAGAACTGGAAAATAGCCCCACAGTAACTGGTATTCCAAAGTGAATGTGGTTCATTTCCCAAGCAACATCCAGCCATGGGCAGAAAACATCGGTGAAGCATTGCCCTTGGCTAGAGCTGGAGGAGCCGTCCTATGGGGATTCCATCCTTCTATGGCTTCCTGTGGTTTGGCTGATCTGGCCTGTCCCAACCTACACGGCCCTCCACCAGCACTCTGGATGGGACGATCCTGGCATTGCACCATTTTATTTCCTGGTGTTTGGGATCCAGCAAAACAGCATGTAAAGAAAGAAATGAAAGTTGTCTTTTCTTCATCTGGATCATTTATGCCTGTTAAAGACTAAGAAAAGGGAAAACAAAAATAAAGAAAATAAAGAATTGCTCACATTGGAAAGAGCAGAGCTTGGAAAAAGGATTTAAATAAAACTATGTCAGTTCATTAAATCTGTGGTGAATTATTCAGAAGAAAAGAAGGTGATGGGGGAAAAGGCTGAATCTCCTCCTGAGACCATTGTAGAAGGATTCTGGATGTCATTCCATCTAGAACCACTCAAAGTTCCCCAAAGGCATCTTGGTCTTTGGATCTTTGCATACAGTATCTGGACCTTCCATGAAATACACTCCCCCTCCCCCACTTTCTGTCTAGCTAATACCTTTCAATTCTTCAAATCTCAAAGCAAGGGGCACCTTCTTCTTTGCCCACCCCCCAAGTCCTGTGAGATGCCCTTTCTTTCTGTTTCTGGTGTTCCGTCTTTTACATTCTATCTGTTTATATTTATTGAATACCTACCATGTGCCAGGCATTGTTCTATATATTAAGAAATCATCCGTGAACCAAACAAATCATCATGGAGCTTCCATTCTCTGGGATGGAGGACAATATTACACCTAAGTCATTAAGTGCATGTGCAGCACCATGACGTCCTTTGAAGATAGATTAAGCAAGAGGGTAGTGATAACAAGAGCATGCGGGTTCTGTTGTGGATAGGATGGTCAAGAATGGAGGTTTTAGGGGCTCCTGGGTGGCTCAGTTGGTTAAGTGTCTGCCTTCAGCTCAGGTCATGATCCAGAGTCCTGGGATTGAGCCCCATGTCGGGCTCTCTGCTCAGCAAGGAGCCTACTTCTTCTGCTCCCTGCCCCTGACTCATGCTCTTTCTCTCTCTCTTGCAAACAAATAAATAATATCTTTAAAAAAAAGAATGGAAACTTTAGATGAGAAATGGTCATATTTATTATGTATTTTGCGGTAGAGCTGTCATGATTGGTTGGGAGATGGGCCATGGGATGTAAGAGAAATGGAAAAGTCAAGGACGATTCCAAGGTTTAGTAGATATTCATGATACACTAGTTCTCTCTCCTTCCACCTGTTTCACTGAACCTGACCAAGGGCATGGTGATTGGGGATTCACCTGTCTCTATTTCATTCAGACTATAGGCACCATGGACTCTGTCTTGCATGGCTTTGCATATCTGACATCTAGAATATCCAACATTTAGCATCCTGGACCTACAGTACAGTAAGTGCACAATAAAAACTCAAAGGGAGAATTGTAGATAGAATTAAGCATCCATAGCCCCTCTCCTTAGTAGTTTGATCTGGGAAAGTCATCCTTACGATTTTGCTCACCAGAAGGAGCCACAACTCAATTATTCCCCCACCAGCTTGTGGTCAAAAGAATAATAACTGATGTACAAATTGAAGCAATGCATATTATCTAATTTAATCCCCACACCAGCTCTATGAGGTGGTCTGGGTGATCAAGAAAAATTGAGAAAATTGAGATGCAAGGATCTTGAGCCAGCGGCCAAAGGTCACTGCGAACAGGTTTCAGAATGCGATTCAAACTTAGGTCCTCCGACTAAACTCCATGATTTTCTCTCCTATTATTGTAGCTCAGTGTTCAGTAGTCTTCAGGTTCAGATGGATGTTTTCAAACATGGCTCAGACTAAAGGAAATGAGTTTAAATTGCTCTGTCAGAGATTTCATCGAGATATGAGAAAGAATCTGCCCAATAAATAGGACTATCTGATAGTCAGGAAAAATGTAATAGCTTCAAACTGTGAGCTCAGAAGAGTACAAGGAATTTGCAGGGGAGGGTCGCAGAGCTATAAAACAAAATCACTACTTTCAAGAAGTTTATAACCTATGGAGTCATGCAACAAATATTTACCAAATGCCTGCTATGTGTGTGTCTGTTGGGAAGGCCATTGTCCATGCACAAGACAAGAACACGTGGATGCAGAATGAGAACATTGTAAGGGCTCACAGTTGAAGGCAGTCTTCCATGGGGTGGGGGGGTTCAGGTCCTGGAGTCAGACTTAGGTGGGGGTTCAAATTCTGGGTCTGCCACTTACTAGCCGTGGGACTTGGGAACAGCCACCTAACCTCTCTGAGTCTCATTTATAAAACAGGAATGATGGTAGTGACCATGTCATATGGTCCTTATAATGATTAAATAAGAAAATTCATAGGAAAACCCAGCATAGAGTAGATCACCAAAGACAGAAAGAACGAGAGAGAGGGAGAGAGAAAACACACAGTTCAAATAGGCAGTCAGATTTGAGCAGAACTCCAGGGTTTGGATCCGGATGCAAAGAGAAGAGTGGGTAGGGAACTCTGCTGGACAGACCTCTCAGTCCAAAAAAAAAAAAAAAGAAGAAGAAGAAGAAGTTCAAAAGGGCACCAGGAGCCTCTCCAGTCAGCAGGCTCTTGCTCAGCCAAGGAGGAAGACCTCACCTGAACTATTTCCTCCCAGAGGTAAATACAAACATGGTACTTTGAGACCCTGAGAATCTGCCAGAAAGTGGCTTTATTTTTAGGTTGCAAATCTGCTAAGTGACTTCAGATTGTGACTACATTTCGATTCCATTAGTTCATCAAACAGTTTCTTAATGAGGCTAATTAGCCCCAAACAGCTCCCACCCCTGCAGGTCTCCACTGAGAGCTTGGTTGTTTGCAAACCAGAAAGCCTGTGTCTTCCATCAGTGGATGAAAGGCCCAGCTCCTGGGCATCAAGCTCATCAAAGCTTACCGCTTCGAGACTTTTCACAGTTGGTCAGAGTTTGCAGATTTGGGGTGCCCTGGATCCCAGGAGCCACCGAGTGCTGAACCCCAGCTCTGCAGCCAGGAAGGAGGCGGCCACTGTGGAGGCCCCAGGTACACAGGATATCAGATGCTCAGGGCGAACCATTTGCCGCTCAGAAACCCTCCCGCAGAAGATGGAACTCAGAAGATTTAAGTTGTTTATGGGTGATTTCCTCACTGCTCCTACTCACAGATATCAGAACAGGAAATAAATATGTATTTTTTACAAGAATAGTATACTTTAAAAAAAATTTTATTATGTTATGGTAGTCACCATACAGTACGTCATTAGTTTTTTTTTTTTAAGATTTTATTTATTTATTTGACAGAGAGAGAGAGATCACAAGTAGGCAGAGAGGCAGGCAGAGAGAGAGTGGGGAAGCAGCCTCCCCGCTGAGCAGAGAGCCCGGTGCGGGGCTCGATCCCAGGACCCTGAGATCATGACCTGAACCAAAGGCAGAGGCTTAACCCACTGAGCCACCCAGGCATCCACATCATTAGTTTTTGATGTAATGTTCCATGAGTCATTGTTTGCGTATAACACCCAGTGCTCCATGCAATATGGGCCCTCCTTAATACCCATCACCAGGCCAGTACATCCCTCCACCCCTCCCTCCCTCTAAAACCCTCAGTTTGTTTCTTGGCGTCAACAAAACAAAGAGGCAACCCACAGAATGGGAGAAGATATTTGCAAATGACAGTACAGACAAAGGGCTGATATCCAAGATCTATAAAGAACTCCTCAAACTCAACACCTAAAAACCAAATAATCAAGTCAAAAAATGGGCAGAAGACATGAGGAGACACTTCTCCAAGGAAGACATACAAATGGCTATCAGACACATGAAAAAGTGCTCATCATCCTTAGCCATCAGGGAGATTCAAATCAAAACCACACTGAGATACCTCCTTACACCAGATAGAATGGAGAAAATTAACAAGGCAAGAAACAACAAATGTTGGAGAGGATGTGGAGAAAGGGGAACCCTGTCACACTGTTGGTGGGAATGCAAGCTTGTGCAGCCACTTTGGAGAATAGTGGGGAAGTTCCTCAAAAAAATATGTATTTAAACTTGCATTTAGTGAGTTTTGAGTAAGAGACCTCAAGGCACAGGGATTTTCTAGCACGTGGTCCTTCTCAATCATAAAACTGGGCAAATAACCATGGCTACTAATGCCTTGTTTCTGGGCTTCTTGTTTATGGACCTTGAGGTGCCGCATGACAGCCTCTTTCCTGGCCCGTGAGTGGACTGTGCTAGTTGGGACTTACCTTAGCTGCTAGAACAATGTAGTATGGTGGACATTTATGGAGTCTTCCCATATGCTAGGAAATTTATTGGGTGTGTCTTTCCCCCTCATCTTATTCAGCCTCTCAGCATCTACGAGGTAGGAACTAGCCCAATCCCGATTTGACAGGAGGCAGGGAGACAAAGACTCCGCAGGAAGGGTAAAAAATGAGCCCAAAGTCTCATATCTCTCGGTGGCAGAGGCACCCTTCCCACCCGGGTCTTGAAGCCAGAGCTGGTGGATTGAACAGGGCATGTGCCCCTGCCTCCAAAGGAGTGGGACCCATCAATTGCGACTTCCGTGCTTGACGCACCATCGTCCTGAAATCGAGCACGGGCAACAGATCCTTCCTTCAGGATACAGTAAAAGGATGAGAACACAGTCCCTGGAAATCCAGGGCTGGAGTTGCAGTCTCAGCTCATACTTCCTGGGGGGCCCAAACCAAACTGCTTGCCATCCTGGGACCCGTCTCCCCAACTGCTAAATCAAAAGCTGGCTTCATCATTTAGGATGAATCTCTTAAACGTCCTTCTCGCACTGGCATCGTATCATCCGTCCGCATGCCAAAATAACGGGATCAAATCAGATATATTTAAATAAAAGGAAAAGAGCCACAGATGCTAATTTTGGCAGCTGTCAGTGTTACGAGTCTTTCAAAGAAAAATACTTTTTTTCCATGCTGAAGCTAAAAAAAGAAAAATCTACTCAATTCATCATTTTTTTTCCTTTTTTTTTTTTTAATCTTTGAATGAGTGCTAAATTACCCGGGGAGGAAGGATAAAGATTATAATGATTCTGTTTTGACAGTTGAATAAGCTGAGGCTCAGAGAGGTTAAATGACTGACTCGGGACCGCACAGCATTCAACAGCAGAGGACAAACAAGAGTTGACTTGGGGGTCACATGAAAGGCCGTTCCAGACTGGATTATGGCCGAGGCCCTGCCACAGCTTTCCTCGGTAACCACGTGCACAGAGGTCCTTTGACATAGACTCCAGCGGCAGCAAAAGTGATGCAGGAAGCAGTGTGGAGCGGGATCCGTCATCGTGGCCATGAAACCAGACCAAGGTAACACACCTGCTCTGCCGCCTACTGATTATACCATCTGGGGCAAATTCTGGGACCAGCCCCCCTGCCAAACCTGCGTCCTCATGGTGGCAGTTTAAGGAAAGTGCATGATCACTGAAGGCACTGGTCTGTTATCTGGTACTTTCCTTCACACAGTCCCGTAACCCAACATGACTCAGTTTCCTCATCCGTAAACTGGGTGTGATACTATCTTTAGGACGAGTAATACCGCCGGAACAATATAGAACAAACTACACTTGGTTCTCTGCCATGGGCGAGTCCTCCAGATAGAAGGCCGTCTGTCCACCTGATCGAAGGCAACAAGCCCTGGGAAGCATCCATATGTTGAACCAGTTCAAGCAAGGGGCAAAGGGGCTGCCATTTGGGGCTCGGAATCCCATAGGTACTCTTAGCATGCTCTCTGTTGCTGGCTGCCCAACCCCCAACCTCGCCGTTGGGTCTGAAGAGGATAGCATCTCCCCAGAGTTTTTATCCACACAAAGGGACTACAGCTTTTCCAAAATGAGAAAAGCAGGGCTTAGGGCTAGGGCAGAGGTGGGCATACTTGTTCTTAAAGAGCCCAAGAGTAAATATTTTAGGCTTCCAGGGGCCCCTTGGTCTCTGCCTCAAGCACCCAGCTCTGCCATGAGGGCAGCACAGATGACCCATAAACAAACAGGAGGGCTTGTATTCCAATACAGCATTTACAAAAACAGGTGGCTCATAGTTTGCCGACCCCTGGCTTAGGGAAAAGCAGCCCCACTTGGTGATTCATAGTAACCCGTTCACCTGTGCCACACACCACACTCACTCCACCCCCTTACCTTCCCAGCCACCAGATGGACAATCAGGATTCTTCCCAAGAAGCTTGGAAGCCAGGCTTGGAGGTGGTGGACAAGCTTGGCAGGGTTACTCAGTGAGGGCCAGGATAGGCTAAGGGCTGTGACATGCATCTTCCAAATCCCAGTGGTTCGACACAGGAAAGGTTCGTGCCTTGCTCACACTGTGCCCCAGTGTGGGTTGGCAGGGCCTCCCAGGAACGGCGTGGGGCTGTCCTGGGAGGGAGGACTGTGATTCATGCAGTCATTCAGAGAGCAGTGGCTCCAAAACTTCTTGTCCCAGGAACCCCTCATGGAGTCTGGTGCAGCCTGGGAACCCTTCTCTGCTGAATGCTTGCCATGAGTAAAATAAAATACATAGGATAACGAAGGAAACCAAATGTGAAGTGCTTATCAAAATATTAAAATAAAAAGAGCAAATTATGCTATAGTAATATGTGTGCTTCCATATTTGTGCATTATTAAGCAAGAGCTAGCAGCCAGCCCAGTAACCACTGCAATTACAAAATAGCGAGGAGCGAAAATGATGTTTTGAGATATCCGTTTAACAACGGCGATGCGATACGAGAAAATCTCTGAGTCCTACTGCAAAAGACATCACAGGTACAGTTAGACTGCAGTTGAAAAAATGAGAGATTCGATGATTCAGTCTTTCAATGAGAGATTTGTGAAAGTAAAGAGGTCATGCCCCTCCCACTCCCAAGTTCCAGCATCTGTGACCCTCTTGGAGGGTTCAAGGACCTCAGTTTCAGACCCCCTGATCTGGTATCCAGGTGGGACCCCAGAATGCTCCAGTGGGTGCCCAGCCCTCAGGTGGTGGAAGAGAGTGCAGATGGAAGGTCTCCTGGACAGACAGCATGGCGGGGCGGGAGGGGGTGGGGGGCAGGCTCAGCAGGGGGTCACATTGACTCACCGGTGGCCCACCACCAAGTCTAGGTGTCAGGGCTTGCCAACCAGCCCCAGAGGTCTCCCTCACACTGGGGGAGCCAAGACGTGAACCCTGGCTCTCAGGCAAGCAGCCCATCCTCTTTCTGCTGCTTTACACTGCCTCAATCATTGAGGGTACACCTGTAGTCCAGCACTTCTCTCCTTCAGCACTGTTGACATCTGGGGCAGGACGATTCCTTGCTGTGGGGGGCTGGCCTGTCATTGGGTACTCAGCATTAGGTGCTCAGCAGCATCCCTGGCCTCTCTCCACTCAGGCACCTCCTCGTGGTGACAGACAGGAATGTCTCCAGACACTGCCAAGTGTTCCTTGCAGAAAGAACAGGGTGGAGGGGAGGGGAGATTGTTCCTGGTTGTGAGCAACCATTTTAGTCTCTTTACCTAATTGTCGGTGTTCGGTGTCTGGACTACTGTCTCGAATGTCCAGAACAACTAAGAAAGAAGAGCCAAGAAGACCCCCGAATTTATATCTATACTACACAGTCTTGTTAAACCTGAAAGCCTGGGACACAGAAGTTTCAATACACCTTTTCCCAATCTCCCACACCTGTACTCGTGGCTGGAAGTATAAGGAGGAATGCATCCCCAGACACGGGAGAAGTCTGGGCCAGCCTCACAGTAATGTAAAGTTAGCTCGGTACCCGGACTCAGCATTTCATGGGCAACAATGACTTTCACTTGGCAAAGCAGATAGGAAACTGAGCCATAAAGGTAGTTCAATGTATTATGAACAGAGGGCTGTGATTCACTTCTGCTAATGACCCCTTCAACTTCATATAGACTCAGAGGCAGAAGATCAGCTCTCACGGCCACACAATCTCGCTTGAATTGTTTAGTCCAGACAACACTAAAAGTCAATTCTACAGAACAGGAGCTCCACAGGAACTCAGTTTCACAAAATACTGATAATTGTTCAGAGAGCAAAGGAATCTTTTATGGTTAAGTAAGTTTATTGCAAACATAGTTTAAACAGAATTCGGCAGGTTTCCTTACTGCAGGACTTATCAGGGCCTTTAACGTGCTGTACACTTTTTCTAAGCAGGGGACATAACATGCAGTTATTTTCCACTCAGCCCTTTCCCCTCAAGTATTCCCAGGGATTGATATGCTCCCCAAAACATACTTTATAAAATGCTGCTGGAGTCTCTGTAGGCCTCAGTTTCTTCGACCTCACATTGGGACAATACCGTCTGCCTTTCCGTCAGACTTACAGAGCGACTGGAAGAAGAGATGAGAAAACGCTTGAGAAAGTGCTTTGTAAACTCTGAACAGTTATAAAAGTTTAAGAGGTCATTATTAATGCATACTTATTAATAATTTACTACTAATAAAATCTTCCCTGCCTCACTTGGATGTTGCATTGATGAATGTGGTAATTGAAGTTAACAGAGGCCCTGAGAGGTTAAGATCTTGCCCAAGGTCGCGAGGCTAGAAGTGGAGTCACAGTGCAGATTAAGATGACGAACGCGGAGGTGCTCTGAGCTGGGGACAACACGCTCCACAGGGGAAGTTGTGTTTGTAGTTGGGATGGTTATTGGTCTGACCATCGTGGGGAAGCAAGGCAGGAGGAAATGGGACAGGGACAGAAGCTACCCAGCTGTTTGGAAACAATGGGGAAAGGGTGCTAGACTGAGCGGGAGCTAGGCTTGAGGTCTTCCACGGGCTGCTTGACGTTCTTGAGCCTCTGCTCTCCAACCTATAGAGTGGGAGTTTTATACAACACCTGACTCCCAGAGTGCATAGAAGAACTGGAATATTCCATGGGTTGGCAGGGTTGGTATATCAGGACTATCATGTGGGAGCAGAGACCCTTCATGCTCACTATGTGATTGCACACAGCTTTATGGAGAGTCCCCTAAGGGTACAACCCGTGAGGGCCAGGCCCTGTGCAGAGGGCAGCAGAAGCAGGGAGCAGGATGCCAGGGCCCCAAGGGAAGCCTACATATGGCTTGTTGCCATGTTGTTGCAGCAACATTGACCCTAAGGGTACAGAGCTGCTGGGGTTCTGACAAAGGCACCTAGACGGATCTGGAAGATTTCGATCTAGAAGGGCTCCATGCAAGAAGTGGAACTTGTACTGACCCCTCCCACTGTGATAGAATGGCTCAGGAATATCACAGCACTGATGCAGTGCTT
Organism: Enhydra lutris kenyoni; assembly: GCF_002288905.1. NCBI lineage: Eukaryota > Metazoa > Chordata > Mammalia > Carnivora > Mustelidae > Enhydra > Enhydra lutris. Next base: position 20,234,018 of record NW_019154110.1, read on the forward strand.
TATGCTTTGGAAGTATTTTATTACCATAATCACCTGGACTGTTAAGGTGCTGGATACCATCATTGGAGGAAGCCCCTTCCTTCAGCCCATACTGCCCTTGCTCCCCATCCAGTGCCATGATATTTAAGGTTATTTGCGACTTCCCTTTTCATCTTCTTCTATCCACCCTAGGCTTTTCTGTTATCTGATTTAGTCTAAGTGAAATTTTAAGGCTGATTGAAACATTTTAAAAAGTAAACAAACTTTTTGCATCATTAAAACCATCACTCGCAGTAAATATATGACGCAGCTTGTCTTGTTCTTTTAATTGATAATGGTGAACTATCTGGGAAACGGCTAAGCAGGGTCCCCTCATCCAGACGGCTCTCGAGGCAAGGGCCAGAAGTCAGCTGGTAGCAGGTGCAACCCGGGTCAATCTATGGGGAATCAGGAATATCCTGGTACTAAAGACAGGCCTCCTTAGGCAAAAGAATCCCAAGATTTTATATTTTACATACAAGAGGACAGAGAAAAACTCAGATAATAAATTCCCTCCCCTGTCAATTCCCGTATCATCTAAATAGTCCTTGAGTTCACCCACTGCTCTGCCTTGTTCTTGGTTCCCGGGTGCAAGACCTCAGCATCTGCAGCTTAACATAAGGGTGGTGTCCTGGTTTACCAACAAGCTGGAGGAAGGAGATCAGGAGAAGCTCTGATTTGTAGTGCTTGCCCATTTCCATGGTATAAATACTCCTGTTATGGCAGATGTCAAGCTCACAACATGGCATCACTAGACACAAGATTGGGAAGAGGGGACAGTAGTGTCTGATTTTCTACTGTTTCCACCTTGCAGATAAGATAGATATGCATAGCCTCAGAGGATAGAGGATAGTGAAATGTAATAAAAGAATTATGAAGTAATGAGTTTCAAGGATGTATTACTATTGTCTCAATGTAATTAGACTTATTTAATTGGAAGTTTATATAATTTAATTATTTATGGTGGTATGTTTAACTACCAGTTTGCAAAACTCCTGAAAACATAACAGTGGGCTCTGGTGCGTTGTTGATTTTTACAATCTTTGAGCCATGTCCTTGCTTCATGTCCTGGCTTTCCAGCCAAGACCACCAGGAACAGTTCTGCAGGTGAACAAATCTATTGCTCCTTCCAGGGAGGGAGCAGCACATGTGGAATGGGGTATCACGAGATGTCTCGGTAAGAGGTGCCAAGAGGGACTTGTAGGAGCAAGACTGTCATTCGGTGCTTTGGAAGAGGGTTTGAGGAAGCAGGACTTGGCCCTGGACTGTCATCCAGGAAATGGGGGTAATTCTAAGATGAAGTATTTTGGTAAATCTTACCCATAAAGCTGGAAGAACGAAGCACCATAAGAACTGTAATGGACACAGAAGGCGCAGTCGCTTACAGTAGCCACAAAAGGGGAGCATCTGGTCATTTCTGCAGTTTGGACACTGTGCCTTGTGTCCAGACACCATGGTGGGGTTGTCTTGGTTTTGCCTGGACCCAACAGAGCTGCCGAGTGGCCTTGTCTGCTGCGGTCTGTATAAGGGTTTCTGTTCATCAGGAGAAAGCCAAGACTTGATTGATAATTCCAGGCCAGGCCCTGGGGGCCAGGGGTCCTCCCCACAAGGCTTGTGTCACCCCAGTGTGTCTTTCTGTATGGACAACCTTCCTAAGATGTAGATCTGATCGTGTCACATCCCACTTGGAGCCCTCCAATTGATCTTCCTTGTCCTCCAAAGAAATGGAAGCTTCCAGTTCATGCTGGAACCTGGTCCCTGCCTCATTTTGAGCTTCATCTTTAGGGACGCCCCGCCACCCCACTCATGCTTTCTAACTCCTCCTGCACCATTCTTCTCCACCATCTCTCACCTGGGCTGTCCCTGTGCTCTTCAGTCTTTCCTCTCTTCCCTCAGCCCTCTCACTCCTACCCTGACTCTGGAAAGAACCTACTCATCCATCAAGGCCCATCTCAACTGCCACCGCCTGCAGGAAGCCTTCCCTAACATCTGCCCCCCTACTTCTGTCCAGGCTAGGAACCCTGCTTGGTGCTCCTATAGAACCAATGAATTCACTCAACAAATATTACTGAAGCTTTTCTTTCCTAGGCTCTGCTTCAGGCTCTAAGAATTAAGCTACATGGTCTTGGATTTTCCATTCCAATGGAAGGAAATAAGCAATGCTTTTTTGAAAGGCTACCAACCAAGGGACATAACCAATACTGATAAATGGTCTGTATAGATTTAAGATTAGATCCTATGGAAAATGAGCGGATGGCTGTTTCAAATCGGGCCTTTCTGCAGAGGTGGCAATTGGAGGCCAAAATCTGTCACAGAGTCTAACCTCACTGTCTACTTGGACCCCATTCCTTATAAGACTATCGGATCATGGGATCCTTCTCACCTCCCTGATTTGTTGACCTGTGGGATTACCTTCCCCATCACATCTGTGTATCCACACCCTATCCCGTGAGGCCCAGGGAAATCATCCCTGGTCCCCGCAGCCTTTACCAGCTCCTCAGTGCCAGTCCTGCGGCATCCGTAACCGCATCACTCAATGGCCTGCAGCACCAGGATGTCCCGGGGAGCCACTGAAATCCTGCCTCCAGCACTGGCTTTCTGGGGGGGCACTGGACAAGTCATTTAGCTTCTCTGAATGTTTTTCACATCTGTTCCATGGGGAGCGCTCTTGAGATAAAAGGCTGTACTTTTTTCATTATGTATAATTTGCATACATACAACTGTAAGAACTGGATCTTACTGATCTTTGTAACCCCACTGAGGAACACCGTGTCTGGCTCATGATAAGTGCTTAGATATGCTTGTGGAATCAACAAATGGGATCATACCCACCTTCAGCAATCAATATGTTGGAGATGACTAGGGTTTTTTAAAAAGACTTATTTACTTATCTTAGAGAGAGAACAGGAGCAGGAGGAGGGACAGAGGGAGAGGGAGAGAGAGAGAGACAGACAGATAGGCAGACTCCCTGCTGAGCTGGGAGCCTGACTCCGGGCTCTATCTCATGACCCAGAGATCATGACCTGAGCCAAAATCAAGAGTCACTCAACCAAGCCACCCAGATGCCCCAGCAAGATATCTTATTTTAACTAACAGGAGATGGATCAAAATAAACTTAGTTTTCATTATTCCATTAGCCTGTTTTTCCCATTGCTTTTGTCACTCTTATTTGCTCTGCTGCATTTTTATTTTAACCCATATGGTGCTTTGAGAAGCCTCAGATACAACGTTATGGTTTAATAAGCTTCAGTTTACTGGCTTTAAAGTATAATGTTGTGGGGGGCCTGGGTGGCTCAGTGGGTTAAAGCCTCTGCCTTCGGCTCGGGTCATTGTCCCAGGGTCCTGGGATCAAGCCCCATGTCAGGCTCTCTGCTCAGCGGGGAGCCTGCTTCCCCTCTCTCGCTCTGCCTGCCTCTCTGCCTACTTGTGATCTCTGTCTGTCAAATAAATAAATAAAATCTTTTAAAAAAGAAAAAGTATAAGTTGTTACTATAAACTTGCCTCTTAAAACTGCTTTTGCTGCATAGCCGAGATTTCAGACTTGTGTTTTCATCTTCATTAGTCTCTGCATGTTTATTTTTATTTCCTCTTTAATCTCTTCATCGACTCATGGGTTGTTCACCACCATGTTGATTAGCCTCCACGTGTTTGTGTTTTTTCCAGTTTTTTTTCCCTTGGAATTGGTTCCTAGTTCCATATTGTGGGGGGTCAAAAGGATGCTTGATATTATTGCAGACTTCCAAAATTTCTTGAGACTTGTTTTGTGGCAAAACATGTGATCTGTCCTGGAGAATGTGGGTTGGAATGTGAATTGGTGCAACCACTGTGGAAAACAGCATGGAGGTTCCTCAAAAAAATTAATAATAGAAATACCATATGATCCAATAATTCCCCTGCTGGGTATTTGCCCAAAGAAAAGGAAAACACTGATTTGAAAAGGTATATGCCCCTCTGTGTTTATTGCAGCATTGTTTACAATGGCTGAGATATGGAAGCAGTTTAAGTGTCCATCAGTAGATGAATGAGTAAAGAAGATAGATAAGTATGTAGAAACACACACACACACACACACACACACACACACACAGAAATATTACTTGGCCTTGAAAAAGAATAAGATCTTGCCATTTGCATCCTAAGGGTATTACACTAAGTGAAACAAGTCAGACAGAGAAAGATAAATACCATATGATTTCACTTATGTGTGGAATCTAAAAACAAAATAACCAAATCAGAATCATAAGTAGAGAGAACAAACTGGTGTTTGTCAGAGGAGCCAGGGTTAGAGGGTTGACCAAAATAGGTGAAGGGGACTAAGAGATACAAACTGCCAGTCATAAGATAAACCAGTCATGGGGATGAAAAGTACAGCCTGGGTAAGAAGGTCAATAATATTATAACAATGTCGTATGGCGTCAGGTGGTAATTCTGCTTATGGTGAGCTTAGCTCAGTGTGTAGAATTGTCAAATCACTATGCTGTACACCTGAACCTCATATACCATTGTCTCTTAGCTCTACTTCAATTAGAAAAAAATAATACCTCAAAGCAAAAAGAATACAATGTTATTAGTAGTGTGAGGCACTCAATAGCTCTGAAAAATGGATATTTAGAGAGTACACCACAAAGACTTAAAAAATTAATTTGTTTTGTCCTCAAAGCTACCATTTTTTAACTATAAATATAGTACGTACTCATTAAAGACAATTTGAAAAATACAGAAAAGGAGAAAGAAGAGCAAAATAGTTTTCTTAGCTAAATATAATCAGTGTTGACATTTCAATGTAAGTATATGTATAAATATACATAATTTATATTATATATTTTTAAACATGTGTAACTTTGCTTAGTTGAGACCCACTGTATGTACAGTTTTCCTTGTTTTTTTTTTTTCCCTTAACCTCCATAGGCACTCCTCAGGCTACTGACTATTTTCACTGCCCACGCTGAATTCCATCTAGCAGATGGCTCATAGTTCATGTAGGCATTCTTCATCATTGGACATTTATTTGCTTCTGATTAGTTCCTATTATAAATAAAGCTGCAGTTAGTGTTTGTGTGGATAAAGATTCTTCCTGAAAAGCAAGACAAACCAAAAATTCAAACAACAGAGAGGCAGGTATAAGTATGAAATTGCCTCCACCACTCTCTGCTGGTAAAGCAAATTATATATAGTACTTAAAAAAAAAAATTCCTTCTATCCAAACTCCGGGGACTCCATTGGTATAAGTTGAAAAGTCAGAGAAAGATTTCAGAAGTTAATTGAGAAATAACAAGCAAGTTGAGTAAATTGCCTAATCTAAACCCATTAGATAAGCATTCACTGCAATACAAAATCTTGATGACTGTAATTAACACATTTATAAACTCTCTCAGAAACTTAAAACATTCTCTCTGTTGGCTGGCTGAAGTCTTGAAACCCTCTGAGTTTTTGAGCGAAGCTGTGGCTGGGACGGCACATTCCTTGGGCTGTGGGGTTGACCAGCAAATTCCCTGTGCAAAACCCTTTATACTCCCAACACTGGCCTTCCCTCCCAGAGCTGTGGTGAACAGTGGGAGAGAACAAGGAGAAACTTTTCTCTTTTGTCATTCATCCTATCTGTTGAGCTCTAACTGGCATTCGGAAACACACACAGATCTTAAGAGGACAACTTGGAGAGGGCGTCTGGGTGGCTCAGTCACTAAGTGTCTGCCTTTGGCTCAGATCATGATTCCAAGGTCCTGGGATCAAGCCCGCATCAGGCTCCCTGCTCTGCAGGAAGCCTGTTTCTCCCTCTCCCACTCCCCCTGCTTGTGCTCTCTCTCTCTCTCCCGCTATGTCTCTATCAAATAAATAAATAAAATCTTAAAAAAAAAAAAAAAGAAGACAACTTGGAGAATTATACATGTTTCCACCTGTGTTGCTGCCACTCAGACCAAGACACAGAACATTTCTAGCACCTTGGACATGTTGCTCATGACCCCTCCCAGACCACAGCCCACCAGTGTAGTAACTCTTGTCGGGACCTCTGTCACTAGTTTGCCTATTCTTGAACTTCATGAAGGTGAAATCATACTCTTCTTCTGGTCTGATTTCTTTTGCTGGTCACTTTATCTGTTAGTATCAGCCTGGTTTTGTGAAGCTGTAGCCCATTCTTCTTCATTGCTGTGTAGTATTCCCCTGAATACTTAGTATTGCCTTTACCCATTCTACCATCGATGGAAACTTTTGTTATTTATACTTTGGGGCTATTATGATTAAAGGTGCTATGGACACTTTTTATATGTTTTTTTGATGAACAATAGATACAAGCTTTGAGGTTTTTCACAAATAATAGTAATCATTTTACATCTCTGGTTCTAAATTCCTTCAATAGAACATATCTGAGGACTTCTCACTCCTAGAGTTTATGGCTTTCTGACTAAATACCTGTTTAATGTGAAGGAAAATCATTTTTGTTATCTATGAAAAAAGCTATTGAACCAAATGCTCCCCAAGGTCCCTTCCAGCTATAAATTCCATGTTTCAGAAGAGTCCAACATGGTCTGTACCCCAGAGACAATTGCTGTTTTCCTCAGGGAAAGGCCCAATGTCCCAGTGTAGCAGTTCTTCCCACTCTCCAGCAAAGGGAATTGGCAGCCAGAAGACTCCGGTTGGAGTCTCAGCTGAACCCTTAGATAAGTATCTCAATCTGCCTTGGTTTTCTCATCTGTAAAACGGGGTAAAGAGGTTCGGTCCATCCACTTCGAGCCTGCTGTATGATACCCTGATGCTCAGCTTCCTCCGGCAAGAGGACAGCCCTGTGCAAGGAACCTCTGTCTTGTCAGGTACCACCCATCAACACCCAGTGCAGTGCCTGCTTCCTGGTGGGCGCTCAGCTCTTTTCTGAATGATGCAAGTGCCCTGAGAACTATACATTGCTGCAAGAATGTTTCATTATCCTTGCATATTCCATTCCATGTGCTGATGGACTCACATCTCAAGATAGATTCATTTATGCAACATGAAAATTAGAGATCGTCCATCTCCTGCACTAAATCACGCTACTTGCTGAGGGGATGCAAACACGAGGTATGGTCACAGCCCTCGAAGAGATGCATTGTTCAATTCAATAAACATTTATTTCCTGAACACCTGTTACAGCACCAGGCAGTGCCAAGTGCTAGGAATAGAAAGATAAATAACACATAATTCTTTTCTCTTTCTCATTTTTTGTTTGTTTTATTTTCCATTAATTTATTGATTTGGTGAGATTTTCTTTCCCCGTGAGATCCAGCAAAGGCATTCATAACCTATCAGGGAGACAGACAAGTAAACAGATTATTAACAATCCCTTGTAATTGGTTTTTAATGGAAGTGCGATTGGAGCTGTGTGGGAGAAAAGCTGGGACATAGAGAAAGCCTCCCAAGGCAGGCCCCACTGAATCACAGATTCCAGGAGGAGCAGAAGTCAGCCACGTGGCGGGAGCCCCCTGACTGCCTCCCTGCTTCTCCCTTTTGCCCCTTTCTGACCCAATCTCTACAGAGCTGCCAGGAACACTGTTTAAAGGAAAATCACCACCTGTCCTGCGCCTACATAAAATCCTCGGTAATCTCCCATCTCTCTCAGAGGAAACCCCAGCTCCTTGTCTTGCCTCGAAGCCCTGCATGTTCCACATCCTGCCTCCTGCTTTGTTCTCACCCTTGCTCAATACATGCAGGTGCCTTCCTTCTACTCCCGGGCTGTGCCAAGGTCTTTCCCTCCTCTGAGCCTTTGCCTTTGCTGTTCCTTCTGCCAGGAGTGCCCTTCTCCCCACGCCTGGCTGGTTGATTCTCATCCTTCAGACCCAGTTTAGCCACTCCCTCTTCTCACTCTGTGTTGGCCTTCCTCAACCCAGGCTGCACACACTGCAAGTACCGGGCAAACCTCTAGAAAAGGCAAGTCCGTGGGAAGTAGATCAGGGGCCGCCTGGGGCTGCGGACGGGCATGCGCAGTTATCACAAATGGGCAGGAGGGATCTTTTGGAGTGTTGGAAATGTTCTGAAACTGATCTATAGCTGTCCAGCTGTAGTTGACTAAAAATCATCAAACCAGATACTTATAGTGGTGAATGAATCGTATGTAAATTATATGTCAGTGAAACTTTTTAATAAAGTTTTTAAATAAGGTTTTTTTTTTATTTGACTATAGTTGATATACAACGTTACATTAGTTTCAGGCATGCAACATAGTGATTCGACAAGTTTATAGATTCTGATAAGGTTTTCAATAACATTTTTAAAAATGACTTGAGGAGGTTTTAAAGAATACTGGTACTTGGATACTTGGACCCCACTCCCAGAATTTCTGATGTCACTGATCGGGGGATAGAGCGGAAGCACCTATAAATGTATAAATCTCTCTAGGCAATACAGGTGTGCAGCCATAACTGAGAACCACTGCTCCGTCTTCACCCTGCTTGTTGTCTCGACAGTGTGGTAATTATCTTATTTACTCCATCATTTACTTGGTTACTGTCTTGATCACACATAATAAAAGCTCCCTTGAGGCACTGGGGTGGCTCAGTCAGTTAAGTGTCTGCTTTCAGCTCAGGCCATGGTTCCAGGGTCCTGGGATCGAGCCCTGCTTCTCCTTCCCCATCTCCCTCTGTCCCTCCCCCAGCTTGTGCTTACTTGCGCTCTCTCTCTCTCTCTCAAATAAATAAAATATTTATCAATAAATAAGTAGATAAAAGCTCCCTCATGGGAGAAACATTTACCAGATCACCTGTGAACGTCCAGCAGCTAGCACATGGTAGCTGTGTCATATATGTTTATTAAGTAAATGGATAGAGAAGTGGGGGAGAGAGGGAAAGCCCCCACGAAAGCACAGAAATAGGAAGGAACACCATGTGTTAACACAGCATGTTTGCTGAAGCCCTACCCATGACAGCGAACCAGCATCTGTGAAAATCATTCTTGGGGCCGAAAGAGGCCCCTGAGACCAGGGGTCCAGCAAGATCTTCATCTAACTGTGCAAAGCAAGAGAGAAAGACCCCAGACTTAGGAATTAGAGGTATTCAGTACAGGAGTCCAGAAATATGGAATGGAGATTACAGGGAAAGTATGGTCCTTCCACTCCCTAACTGTGTACCCTCAGAGTGGAAAAGTTTGCCACAAAGGAGTTGAAAACTTTGTATCATAGTCTAAAAGAAACACCTGCCCTCTTGTGTTCACTGCAGCAGTACTCACAATAACTAAGACTTGGAAGCAAGCTCAGTATTGTTTACAGATGAATGGATAAAGAAAATGTGGGTAAAGAAAATGTGGAATGAATATATATATATATATATATATATATAATCGAGTATGACTCATCCATTTAAAAAAAGGAATTCCTGCCATTTGCAACAACATGGACAGGCCCTGAGGGCACTATGCTAAGTGAAATAAGGCAGAGAAAGACAAATACTATATGATCTCACTTTGTATGTGGAATCTAAAAAAATGAAAAAAAATCATAGACACAGAGAACAGATAGGCAATTGTGAGGGGCAGGGGTGAGGGGTGGGGAAACGGGTGAAGGTGGTCGGAGGGTCCAAACTCTCAGTTATAAGATGAAAAAGTTCTGCTGATGTCATGTATGGTGTAATGACTATAGTTCAAGATATGGTGCTGTATACATATACAAGTTGTTAAAAAGAGTAGACCTTCAGTTTCACCACAAAAGGATAATCTGTTACTATGACAGGTGTTGGATGTGTTACCTAACCTGATTGTGGTGATCATTTTGCAATAAATACCTATAAGAAATCACTGTGCCATATACCTTCAACTTATACAATGTTAGAGGTCAACTATATCTCAAAGCTAGGGGAAAAAAAGACTTTATGGCAAAATTTAAAGTCCTTTCACCCATAAGCCTATGCAAGCCTTATTGATGTTTTTGCATTCACTAAGATAGAACAACAGACAGATTACTAAATAATAAAGTATAAAATATAAATGATGCTGCATACATATTTAATTACTAAAAATGGGCTAGGAAGTTTTCAGGCTCGCCTTCCCCCATTTTCAATTAGATGTGTATAACTTCATTTTGCCTTGTTGCAGATAATTTTCTCCTGGGAAAGCAAATTTATTTTTTTTCTCTTTGGTGTTCCATCCAAGTTGGAAGAGTGAAGATGGGAACTAGGGCCATGTCTGGGTAAAGACTTGGGGAGAGAGAGGGGTGAAGCAGAGGTTTATTCCAGGAGGAACCAAATGTCCAACCTGAGGTCGAAAGTTGACCATGAAAGGGCTGCAGGGCCAGGTTCCAAAGGAGAGGATCCAGTGGACCAAAATGGGAGTCTAGGGCTGGAAGATCTTGAGGAAATAGTATAGGATATGCAGGTTGGGGTAGAACTTGCCCAGGGCTCAGCAAGATAGCATCTGCCTTGTTTTCTTGCAAATGTCATTCGCACTAGGCACTCCTCATCCCAGTTCCCTGCCTTAAATAGGTCTTTGTGGGAGCTCATGCAACTATAGACCACTTGGGCTGAAAATTCAGAAACAGGAATACAAAAAGGATTCCAAAAACAAATTGATCTATTGAACAGAGTTAATGAATTCAGTTCAGTTATTTTTCGAGGGTGCCTGTGACCAATAGTGATTTTAACTTTTGGTATAGTTGACAGTCAAGCAGTCATCTGTGTGAAGAGTTCTATGGCACAACCATTGGTCAGTTTCAGCAACTCCTAGTTAGTGACATCGTAGAAGACAATCATTCAATTTACTATGCCTGGAGAGTTTGTGTGAAGATGATCACAAGTTTAAGATCCTAAATATGTAAGCTAAGAAAGGTTTCCCAATAAAACCCTTTGTTACTAAATATAGCTATCTGATTTCTCAAAAAAGTTCTCACACTGAGCCTAGGTCTCCTAACAGCACTGCAGTGCAGATTTTGACTGTCAGTAACTAAGAATGTGCAACTTAAATTCACAGTAGGTCAAGGTAAAGGCCAAGAAAAGGTCAATGAAAGCTGCAAAGATTTTGATTATTCCTGAAAAGTTTTTCACAAATGATGACATATGTAAGAGCTGTCAGCAGAAGATTAACTTTGCTTGAATAAAGCCCACAAAAAATATTAGCATGAGCCTATAGTTGGTTAAGAAAGAAACTAAGTTTTTGTGTTTTCCATAGTTTACATAAAACTTATCTAAGTTTTATGGATATGTGATACCCTACCAATTTTTCGAAGGGAGTAAAAACATACTCTCTTTGGAGATGGGTAAATAATATACCAAATTCCATTCAGGTGTGATCATGCTATGGTCTTTATGAGGGTAAAAAGGTTGGCAAGGGTCAAGTCTGCTAGTCGGAAAGGGCTTGAACTCTTCTGGGAGCCAGGGAGTTCTTACCTGTTAATTGGACTGTGCAAACACTTTATTCATTAATTAGAATGTGGATTACCAAACAAGTTACACTCACTCCTGATGCTGGAATGGTACCTCATAGAGCCAAGACAAAGAATGCAGCTAGGAATCCAGTCCGTGACTGCTTCCGGCACCTCCCAGAGAAAGGTGACCAATGCCTTGGACCAACGTCATTTCCCCCACCTCCTGCTAACTTCCCATTCCCCCATATTTTGAAGCATGTGAAAGAAACTGGCGTATTGTCCAAGTACTTCAAGCATTTTTTATTTTAATGCTCCTGTCTTCTCATGACCTCCATTACTGCTCCCAGAAAGGTCCTTACCTGACCCAAATCAAGAAATGAACCAGCAATTCTCATCAATTCCAAACTTCAGTTCAGAATTTATGAAAGGGACAAGTGAGAAATATTGGAAGCAGAAATGTGGGCAGGGATATCACAAATTAAGAATGACTAGCAGATGCTATCATCTGTGAGTTTAGGTTCTCGTTCCCTTTTTTCCCTCCAGATCCATTTCTAGAAATTTATATTTTTGAGTGGGCTTGACATTAGGGAAGATAAGTTCAGAAAGTATAAAGATTTTTTTTTTAAATCATCCTAGATAACACTCATTTAGCATTTAGCATGTGCTGGCAACATTCTAAAATTTTTAGAAGAACCAGTTCATGTATTCCTTAGGAAAACCTCTGTGAGATGGGTACTGACTAATAGAAAGATAATGGGGCACAGAGAGGTTTAGTAACTTGGTTGAGATCACACAGTCTGCCATCGGATTCATGTACAATACAATGTAGAAAGAAAGTCTGTTTCTCCTGCTTTTTATTCACTGATGAAAGGGAAGATGCTAAATTCCTTACAGTTCAATAACTTGTAGCTCCATTTGTGGCAAAAGTTGAAACCACTGAAAAGCAAATTTAATTAGTTCACTGGTAATTATCATCTGACTGAATTATACTTAAAAATTTAATTTACCAATACCCCACTTAATTAGCAAACTGAGTTGTAGAGAGATGCCTTATGTTCCTAAAGTTGACTAAAACTGGCACTTAAAAACAGGCATTGTGTAGATTTCTACTCTTCCTAAACATGGGGTTTCTTTGCTTAGTCCTCCATGCTAGCCTTTTGCCCAAACACCACCAGAAAAATAAAGGAAAGGGAAAAGGTAGAAATAAACCAAAAGTCCTTCATGATTTAAAAATTTCCAGACATTTTTCATTGTTAGGTTTGATCGTAAAGCTGGGAAAGAGAAAACAGAGGTCAGGACTTGGGGAGAAGAGACAGTAAAGAGGAAATGACATCTCTAGCGAGGTCTGGAAATCAGGAAATCAGGACCATAGGGGAAGCAGAAGCAGCGGGGAAGGCTGCCTGGTTCCCTCTGCCATTTTGGAACAGGGAAGGCTCAGGAAGGAAAGATTAAATCCTAGGATGATGGAGGGCAAGGCTGCTGCTTCAGAAAATGATAGGCAGAGTTCCCCATCCTCATCAGCTTCTCAAAGCCCACTTCTCAAACCCACGCCCTCCCGTACTGCCTCCCAGCTAGACTGTCTCAGTTGCCTATGAGTGAGAGATCTGAGTACTGTCCATTTCCTGGCAGGGTTTCAAGTGATGTCAGGGACTCGAAGGGGAAAGCTGGCTTATACTGCAATGGGCTGATTCCCCGTTTAAACCACAAGTAGTATGTTCATCGTTTAGCCAGTAGGGTATCTGGGAAAAACTGGCAGGATCCTGAGAGGTGAGGATATGAGGCTGTGGTCTGCTCCTCTGCATTTACTATCAGGAGATGGCTGTTTTATTGCTCCTGGTGGAAGGATAGGGCAGATTCAGCAGAACATGGAAGCAGTTACAATTCGGCTATAGAAAAGCAGACCCAGGTCTCAGAGCTGTGCATCGGCTGTTAGGTATCATGTCCTTGTAGGCATGGAAAGGAGGTGGCTGGGTCCTTCCTCGCCACAGCCTCCAGTGTCATCTGCCCCTTGACTGGAGGTGAGGACACTCTATGGTTGCCCGGAGCCCTTTGCCCCTCAGGCTGAATCCAGACCCAGCAACCCCCTCTCGCTTCAGACGTCATCTTCCGATGCCCTTGGGCTTGAAGACAGGAAACGCTCCTCGTTCTTCATGTCTCAGACACATCCTGCATCCAAGCAGGGCCTGTAGAGTGCACTGGGCTGGGTCAGATGACACCAGCCAGAGGAGGAAGAACTTTCCCTCGAGGAAAGCACCTGCCATCTATGATGCCGAAGATCGACTGTGCTAGGCACTTGTGAGGACCACATGAGTTAAAACACGCAAAGCCCTTTTGAACAGTGCCCGGCACCAAGCGAACAAGGTATAAGAAACCACGGGTGTTATGATCACTGCCATTTGCAACTGAGAAACCAGAGCCACTGTCACGTGACAAAGAGCAGAACCAGGATGGAAACCAGGTGGACCCCATTCCAAGTCTTTCCCTCCTCGGATGCCGTCTCCCTGAAGGAATAATGAGAAGCATCGTAGCAGACAGACCCAGCTGTATCCACAGCCCCTGCTGAAAGAGGAGATAGGTGTGATCAGTAACTGTGCACTTTGTCCGATTGCTATTCTGAAACAGCCTCTGAATCCTTCTCCACATGGCGTGGCAAGTAGCCACGTGCTGCCCTGTGGACTCTGGAGGGAAAATGAAGCTAGCTGCCCGCCCCGACTTATGACAGCCCACCGTCGGGCATCCAGAGGACCACACCTGGCAGTCCTTCCCCTCCCGAAGCTTTGTCCACTGTGATCTGTTGGGATTGTTGTCTGTGCAATGTCTCTGGTGGGGCTGACACGAAGACTTCAGAACAACAGAAGCTTCCAGTACATGCACCGCCACTCGGACACCATGATCCAAGATGTCAAGACGTCCTCAGATCAGATACTTTCCATAAAACACTGGTCGTCTCACGTTAGATGCCTTCTTTTCTGACTGGAATTTCTGTGACGTTATACTCTGATCCTGGAATCATGGAGAACAAAGGAGCAGCCCCAGGAGAAGGGTCTTCACGTGGCCATGGTGTCCATGCTGCTTCTCATTGTTCTCCTTCTAGGTTTTGCTTCTGAGAAAGATTGCTTCTGAGCAATACTTTTTTTTTTTTAAGAATTTATTTATTTATTTGACAAACTGAGAGAGAGCACAAGCAGGGGGAGCTGCAGGCAGCAGACAGAGGGAGAAGCCGGCTCCCTGCTGAGCAGGGAGCCCGACACAAGACTTGATCCAGGACCCCGGGACCATGACCTGAGAAAGATTGCTTCTGAGCAATACTTTTTTTTTTTTTTAAGAATTTATTTATTTATTTGACAAACTGAGAGAGAGCACAAGCAGGGGGAGCTGCAGGCAGCAGACAGAGGGAGAAGCC
>NW_019154110.1:20248762-20249982 GCF_002288905.1 Enhydra lutris kenyoni
AGCTCCCTGCTGAGCAGGGAGCCCAACACGAGACTCGATCCAGGACCCCGGGACCATGACCTGAGCTGTAGGCAGATGCTTAACTGACTGAGCCACCCAGGTGCCCCTGAGCACTATTTTGTCTTAATTGCCCTTCCCCACAAGAACATTCTGTAGCTCATACGAGGTTCATATATATGGAAGAGAGGACTGAAGAGCATCAGTTGGTTTTTTTCTCCCTCTAGCCTGAAAATTAGAAGTTAATAAAGTTCATGAGAGTCTGCCCACGATGAAGCTATTCTGCTATCTGTCCTAAATAAGACTGGTCAATTGCAGGAGGGAGAAAAGAGTTCTCCCCAGTTCCCGAGGGGGTCTACAGATTTACTGACAACCGAAAGATGGATGGCTCGTGCTTTTATTCATCCCATTGTCGGTCAGTCAACAGCTCTGACTGCTCATCACCCAAACAAAAGTGAACGTGTGTGTGGTTTTTCACTCTCTCCTCAGCAGAAGCTGCCACTGGGGGGCCAGACATCTCTCACAACAGCAAAGCACTCCTCCTGTTTATTCCAGTCACATCCCATCCTGGGGGAGAGAAAAGATGCCTGAAGAGCTTCAAGGGAAGAAATGACCTCCAGTCCCTGAGGGAAGGACAGGCTCACTCCCTGCCCAGGCCTCCCTCCCTACAAAAAGATACACAGGCAGACTGGGGACTTGGACCCTAGACAGGCTGGGTTGGCCCAGGACGGGTAGACACCTCACCTGTACACACCTGCTGAATTTGATGGAGAGTGGGAGTCAAGAATGGATACCCAGAAAACCATTGCTCTAGGAAAGATGTGTGAGCCCCAAATTTGAATCTGAAGACAGAACCATTTGTCTCTCTGTTGAATAGATTTAATTTCAGATGCTATTAACTTCTTCAATGTGTGCCATATTTCAATGGGGCTAAGACACACATTCTTCCACATTTTAACATCTCCAAAATTAGAATCTATTTTATAATTGATGATCTGTCACAGTTTACTTGGCAGTATTTTTTTTCCTTTCTTGATGGTACATAAAATAATGGTACATCTTACAGTCTACAGCATCACTGATTTTATAAAGTGTGGTTAACATGGCCAGACATTGCGCTGAGTACCTTTATAGGAGTTATTTCATTTCATTTAGTTGTTGTTGTTGTTGCTCTTCTTCTTCTTCTTCTTCTTCTTCTTCTTCTTCTTCTTCTTCTTCTTCTT
>NW_019154110.1:20249992-20261855 GCF_002288905.1 Enhydra lutris kenyoni
TTGGTAAAAGTTTTATTGAGATACTGTATAGTTTGCCCTTATAAAGTGTACAGTTGAATGTTTTTTATACATTGACAGAGTTGTGCAACTATCACAGTTGTAGAATGTTTTTGTCATCCGATAAGAAACCCTATACCCATTAAAAGCTATCTCCAGTTCACCCAGCCCATCCAGCCCTAGGCAGCCAACCACTAATCTACTTTGTTGCCCTATAGATTTGCCTCTTCTGGACATTTCATATAAATGAAATCATAGGGTACATGGCCTTTTGTGTCTGGCTTCTTTCATTCAGTCTCATATCTTTAGGATTCATCCATGGGGTAGCATGTGTCTGTTCCTCATTCTTCTTTATGGATGCTACCCCACTGTGCAGGCATACTACATTTTACTTATCCATTCACCAATTGATAGATACATGGATAATTTCCACCCCCTTGCTCTTAGGCATAATGCTGCTGTAAACATTGGTGTACAAGTTTTTATTTCCCTTGGGTATATACCTAGAGTGGAATTTCTGTGTCAAGTGATAATGCTATATTTAACTTTTTGAGGAACTGCCAGGCTGTTTTCCAGAGTGTCTGCACCAACTCACATTCCTACAAGCAGTGTATAAGGGTTCCAATTTCAGCACACCCTTACAAATACTTATCCTAGTAGGTGTGAAGTGACGTCTCAGTGTGATATTTGCCTTTCTCTGACGACTAATTATATTAAACATCTTTTCATTGGGCTTATTGGCCATTTGAATATCTTCTTTGGGGAATATTCATTTTTTTTTTTGCAATGAAGTTTTATTGAGCCTTCAGCAGATGTGAGGCATGTAGGAGGCTGACTGCATTAGGGGGCCCCAATTCTTCAGTTCTGTCTGTATCTATGCCCTTTGCCAAGTAATTTGGTTGTACCCTCTCATTCATATTCACAACTTAGCCATAGGTCTTGCTTTGTCTGTTGAGGTGTTGGGAGATCATGCCCAAGCTAGCCTGCTGGAGAATGAGATACATGGCACTGGGCTGAGGTACCCCATCATCCCAATGAAGACTATTGTAGATCAACCAATAGCCAGGCATCCCCCAGACGTGTGAGTGAACCCAGCAAGTTTGGCAAAGCTGTCTAGATGTCTTGAAGCTAATCATGGATCCACAAGCAAATCCAGTCTGGATCACCTGAACCCCAAGGACTTCTAAGCTAACTATTTGTTTACATTTGTTGTGATTCTTTGGCAGAGTTATTATAGGACCAGATAACTAAGACAAGACATATCTTAAGTACCGAGGATAGAAGTATGAGAGATGCAGTCCCTGCCCTCAGGAAACCATATTGAATTAGGGAAGGCAAGAAAGTACCAAGGAGTGAGACTATACTTCAGTCTGTGCTATGAAAGACATTTGGACACTCCTTTGACTAAGAAGCAATCCCTGCTCATTTTGCAGAAGAAGGAGGATTTGAGAGCATTGGTGACAAAGCTTCCTAGATTTTCCCACCCATTTCTCCACCTCGTGCATTTGACTGGCTACCTTGATGTACACCATGACATATCCTGTACCCACATCATGGTCTTCCTGGAGCCATTAAAAATGTTTGGTGATGCGCAGAGTTGGCATAAAATTTTAATTATGAATCTTGGTTGCCCAAGCTAGTGTACTAGCATAACTTTAATTAAAAGTTACTGCTTCACATTCCTCCCAAGTCCTGCCCTGATAAAACAATTTATTATCCTTCCAGCTCTGTGTCTTAAGCCTTCTCTGGCTTCTCTTGCCTTTTCCTTGAGGCATTTTGGTTTAACCATCCTTTTGCTTCACATTAGTGATAATGCAGCTTTAAGCCAACTTAAAAAAATTTTTTTTCTCAAGCTGCATTAGCTTTTATGATCATATAATCTATGTGGACACTTTATCAAACACTTTCATGACGCTTAGCCCAGCAAGACGAGCCAAAAACCAGTACATCGAGCTGCTTCTCTAAAGCGAACTTTTTTTTCCCTCTTTTCTTTCTTTTTTTTTCTTTAAGTTCTAAGCCTTCTCCTTCAAAATGATAGGTGAACAACCTCTTATCAGAGGTATTATAAACCAGAGGTGTTAGCCATTTTAGAGATATAGATAGATGCCTTTGAGGGTCTGAGGAGAGCTATGAACCCTCTTCCAAAAAATCAGCACAGATGTTTGTATACAACAGTCGATGTACATTTTCAGACACTGGTCTCTGAAGCCCTAGGGTCTCTCTAAAAAAGCCTTGAGGGCTCTCCAGAAGACTCATGTACAGGGAGACTTTGAGCTTTCTATAGGAGGCAGGATATGTTTTGATCAGCAGATGTGGTTGCCTTGCCAAACATGCTTGTGTCCTGGTATGAACGTAAGAAAAATAAGAAGGAAGGTTTGGCCATTAATGACAGGGCAGTAGACTGGTAGGAAGGAGGAAACAGAAGAAGTTGAGTGAGTTGCTTTTCAGCCTGCTTCTATCAGGGCTTTACCATGGTTTCAAGGCAAGTCACTTTCTCTCCCAGGGCCACTGGGTCCTCTTCAGTAAAATTATAGCACTGGAAGGAGGGTATTTGGATTTCAATCAGTGGACCCCAGATACTAATCTGTAGATGCATACTGGGCTGGTTACATCCAAATCATTTGGAAAGTTTGTTCAAATGTGTGTGTGTGTGTGTGTGTGTGTGTGTGTGTGCATATATATTACAACACACACACACATATATATATACCTCTAGATATTCTTTATTCTTATTCACTAGGTCAGAGGGTGGGGCCTGAAAACCTGTGATTTCTAAGAGCAAGAATCTGTGATTTCTAAAAGTCCCGCAGGTCATTAGCATGATCAATAGGCATGGTCAAGCATGGGAACCACTGGGTTAAATGATCCTCAGATCACTTCCAGAACCACTACTCCAGGAGTGAGTGAGTGTGTGTGTGTGTGTGTGTGTGTGTGTGTGATGAATTAGGATAGAATGGAGTTTGCAGCTTGAGCCTGGGAAGTCCACAGAAACATCATCACGTTGCACAGTGCGGACAAATACACATCTGTTTTCATGCTGCCTGAAGGCTCTCAGTCCCTATTCCATGCTCAGATTGGCTGTGCTGGCCACCCGCAGCTGGGGCCGTCTGTGACGGGCCTGCCTGCCTCCCCGATGTCTGAAAGCCCTGTGGCGCTGTGCGGAGGCTCTCCGGGTCCCTCTTCCACCTGACAGGCACCTGTCCTGGCCGAAGCCGCTGGCAGATGGCCTGTGGGTAGAAGCCGTAGTATACCTGGGATGCTTCTGGGAAGAAGGGGAGAAAAGATGCCTTTAAAGATGCAGATAATGACTAAGTAATTACTAACGAGGTCACCACCCTCATCTTTAAAGACATTCATTCTGGGGGCACCTGGGTGGCTCAGTGGTTTAAGCCTCTGCCTTCGGCTCAGGTCATGATCTCAGGGTTCTGGGATCGAGCCCCGCATCGGGCTCTCTGCTCAGCGGGGAGTCTGCTTCCCTCTCTCTCTCTGCCTGCCTCTCTGCCTGCTTGTGATCTCTCTCTGTCAAATAAATAAATTCTTTAAAAAAAAAAAAAAGACATTCATTCTGTGTTTTATAGAAAAAAGTACCAGTGTCCCTGGCAGCTGTGAGAGCCGGCTTTGCAGTCACCTTCCCAGGCTTTGGTGGCTTTAGGGAAAGCACCGGTGCTCTTGGCATGGATGCTGAAGGCCTTGGCAATGGGCAGGACTTTGGGGAGGAAGGGGATGGAATGACAGATGCTACATTGTAAGCAGGAAATGGCTTTCCTGATTTGAAGTATTCCAAGCAGCCTGATGGCAAATAGAGAAAAAGCCTAGAGAAGATCACTTCTGTGATCCTTGTGAGTTTAGCTTTAATCCCAGGCTAGAGTGGTCCAGGATTCATGAATTTTACTTGAATTATCTAAAAAGATTTAAACCAGAGGATAGTATGTCTTCTTGTCTATTCTCTTGCCTTAATCTCCTTCCTATCTCCTTCACCCCAAAGGATATAGTTTTCTCTGCGTGGTACCCTAGAACGTCCTCACTCTTCCATCTGACAAGCAAGATGATACCAGAGACATGGCACTTGAACTCACCATTCCTGGAAGTGGTGGGAGCAGGTTGGTCCTCCATGAAGTCTGGCTGTCCATAGTCTCTGCAGAGTAGAATAAAAATATAGCCCTGGGCCCATGATAGAGGAGGTAAGCTCTGGTCAGGCTCTCCCCCTAACTTCCATGAGATGCTGGGCAAGGCACATTCCCGTTTTGGACCCCATGGTCCTCCTCTGAAAAAGAAGAGAATTGAATCCAAAGGTCTGTAAGACACCTTCCATGTGTAACATCCAGTTCCATGGGAGTGGTCCAGAAATGCCCTGGGAAAGTCGTTCAAGATCCCAGTTGTCAGAGGGATGGCAGGAAGAACCTGAGTGAAAAATTAGCACGCCTGGATTCTGGTCCCACTGCCACTGTTTCCTGGAAACCTCTGTCCTTTTCCAGAGTGCAGTTTCTCATTCTATAAAATAAAGTATCCAGGTAAATCACTCTGAATCCTAGGACCTTTTTTGAAAGGATTTTTCTTAAAAGCAGTTTTAGGTCCATAGAATTTCCCATAAGCCCCCTGCCCCCTGTCTCCACACATACCTAGCCTCCCTATTGTCAATATTCCTTACCAGGTGCTATGTTTGTTGTAATTGATGAGCTTATATTGACACATGATGTAGTTTACATTGAGTTCACTGTGGGTGTACATCCTATGGGTTTGGACAGACGTATAATAACGTGTGCACCACTGCCATGTCACAGAGTATTTTCTCTCCCCGAAGAACCCTCCGTGCCCTGCCTCTTTCTCTCCACCCTCCCTACCCCACCCCCTTGCAGCCACTGATCTCTTTGCTGTCTCCATAATTTCGCCTCTTCCAAAATGTCATACAGTTGGCATCAACAAGTATGTAGCCTTTCAGATCGCTTTCTTTCTGGGACTTTTTAGGCCATGATTTTCCTGTGCTTTGGTTGGAGTCTCCCCCACTCCCGCCTACCCTCCCAATCCACTTTTGGAAAGCAGAGGGATTTGAACCATTGAGAAGCATCAGCATATGCCCAGCACAGTGCTGTCCTGTGACCACCACGTGTGTGGGCAGTGCCACTGCGCTCCTCCCCGTGGTCAGCCCCAAGCTCTGTCAGCACCTGTCCGATGGAGCAGAGACTATTTTTAGTCAGGGCACATGGGAACTTTACCTCCTGGAGGAAGCTGATACCAGGACACACAGACCTGCTTCTGAAGGTAACATTGTGAGGTTCATACAAAGCAAACCTCCATCTTCCACAATTCTTATACCAGCAATGCTCTGGTTAATTGAATCTTCCAGTTGAACTTTTGATGCCTACCCATTTCCAGAATGTGTAATTCCATTGTTCTCCTTTGGTAAGTGGAATGCATTAGAACCATTATGGATAGCCTTGGCTCACCCCGAGCCTCATCACATAATCCCAAATGTTGGCCCTCACTGTTCCATCTAACAAGGAAGATAGAAGATGCCAGACACAGCTCTGAATATGGACCAAATGCAGTAATGTTCTCTGGAAGTGAATTAAAAAAAAAAAAGATTTATTTAATTATTTAAGAGAGAGAGAAAGAAGGGGGGAGGGACAGTGGGAGAGGGGAAAAAACGACTCCCCACTGAGCAGGGAGCCCAACACGGGGCTCGATCCCAGGACCCTGAGATCATAACCTGAGCTGAAATCAAGAGTCTGGACATTTCACCAGCTGAGCCACCCAGGGGCCTCTGCTGAAGTGCATTTTTAAGAAATAAGGGAGACAGGGACCATTTACTGAGCAGAGGCAACCTGCCAGGCTCTGGGCTGGATACCCACATACCCTCCCACCCACTTGGTGACACCTCACACTGGCCATTTACAAGAGAAGAAACTGAGTGATAGAAAAATTAAGCCTTCTGGAAACCTACATCTGGACCCAAGCCCTTCCTAGATGCCATCCTGCTTACCAGACCTTATGTTCTTTGTGGTTTTTCTCTTTTTCCCAAAGCAGAACAGGCAATCCAGTTCTGATTAACTGAGAGTCCCGGGGAATTCCCTTCTAATTAACTGAGTTTTAATCTCAGTCCTGCTTAACATGAGAACTTTGAGATTTTTTTTAAAGTCTCGGATGTCTTACCTTCTATATCTGGAAATATCCTTGATTCTACTGTCATGAATATATTTCCCGGATTGCACTATCTACTTTTTTCTTTCCCTACTTTCCCACCCTGTTATAAATTTCTTTTATTGAAACTCTGACTATCTCTGTCCCAGTGCTACACAAACGTCTTAAATAAATATTTGTTGAAAGAATGAGGAAATTTATAACATTGCATATTATATTTAGTGTATATATTATACATGATACTTATTTGGTTTTATTTGTTTGGTATCAATTTTTAAATATCATACAATTGAATTTATGATATAAAAAGGATCCCTGCCTGAGTAGGAGAACGTCTTGGAGCCCAATACATAGAAATTAAAATTAATACAATATAGTGGGATGACACCTGCTGACCCAGGGGTAAAATGACCTAGTCTCCACTTCCACCCCAGTTGCCAATTAGCTGTATGACTTTGAGCCAGGCCTGTAACCTCCTTGACCTCAATTTTCTACCAGTAAAATGGAGAAGGGCATTTCCA
The DNA here is from genome assembly GCF_002288905.1 of Enhydra lutris kenyoni. Taxonomy (NCBI): domain Eukaryota; kingdom Metazoa; phylum Chordata; class Mammalia; order Carnivora; family Mustelidae; genus Enhydra; species Enhydra lutris. Next base: position 20,256,649 of record NW_019154110.1, read on the forward strand.
GCAGCTTTCCTTCCAGGTCCCAGGTGACATCTCCACGCTCAGGTGCCCGGGCAGCAGAATGCCCTACTTCCACACTAATTTTTGTGAACAGCGGAGCCAGAAACAAACTAAAAATACACCTTTCCCTCTTGTGATACTCAAGAAATTCAAGGTGACTGGTGTAACTAACTTCTCTCCTTGCGCCTTGTGAGACTCAACCAAAAGCCTGGCAGAAAAGCAGTTGTTTTCATTTGCAAATATCTGTCCTGCCTAGTTCAATTCAGCCTTCTTCCCAACAACTCGCTGGCATCTGTTCACTTTGCAGAAGTGGGTCCCACAGTCACCGTTGGCTGTTTGATGTATTGTATACAAAAAGAAAAGGGCTCTGAAAAGCAAATCCCCATCAGACTGCATCGAATGTCCAGAATCAGAGCATGCTCAGGCGTTTGGAGGCAGATGGAGACACAGCAGGTAGAGAAATGATAACCCTCCACTGAACAAACAGTTGACAAAGAAAGGTCAGAAATGAGATGGTAAGGAGAGAAAGCACGAGGAACACCAAACATCTGTGTAAAACACACAAGGGGAAAAGAAATTGTCTTCGCTCCGCAGATAGCATGTGGGTCTGTGTACTGATTTAACCAATCCGCAGCTGCCCAGTGTTTCCCCTGTCCACCGTACCAGAGATAAGTTTATAACCAAGTTATAGAAGATTTCTCTAAGCCCAAACTCTACTCAAAAGCCACCTGTTTCGTCTTAGCCAATAGCTTCAACACAGGGCCAAACCTACTTTCCGTGGGGTACCCAGCCTCCCAGGGACTACTGTAATAGATTTGCACCAAATGAAAGATTATCAAGAATTCTGGTTCCAGCCATGGCCCATTCTTTGGTTTTGTTGTCATCTGTCGTCTTTCCTAGGTTTGTTTGTTTTTTTTTTTTTCAGCATAACAGTATTCATTGTTTTTTTTTTATTAATTTTATTTTTTATAAACATATAATATATTTTTATCCCCAGGGGTACAGGTCTGTGAATCACCAGGTTTACACACTTCACAGCACTCATCATAGCACATACCCTCCCCAGTGTCCATAATCCCTCCCCCCCAACCCCCCTCCCCCCATTAACCCTCAGTTTGTTTTGTGAGATTAAGAGTCACTTATGGTTTGTCTCCCTCCCAATCCCATCTTGTTTCATTTACTCTTCTCCTACCCCCTTAACCCACCATGTTGCATCTCCTCTCCCTCATATCAGGGAGATCATATGATAGTTGTCTTTCTCCGATTGACTTATTTCGCTAAGCATGATACCCTCTAGTTCCATCCACGTCGTCGCAAATGGCAAGATTTCACTTCTTTTGATGGCTGCATAGTATTCCATTGTGTATATATACCACATCTTCTTTATCCATTCGTCTGTTGATGGACATCTAGGTTCTTTCCATAGTTTGGCTATTGTAGACATTGCTGCTATAAACATTCGGGTGCACGTGCCCCTTCGGATCACTACGTTTGTATCTTTAGGGTAAATACCCAGCAGTGCAATTGCTGGGCCATAGGGAAGTTCTATTTTCAACATTTTGAGGAACCTCCATGCTGTTTTCCAGAGTGGTTGCACCAGCTTGCATTCCCACCAACAGTGTAGGAGGGTTCCCCTTTCTCCACATCCTCGCCAGCATCTGTCATTTCCTGACTTGTTAATTTTAGCCATTCTGACTGGTGTGAGGTGGTATCTCATTGTGGTTTTGATTTGTATTTCCCTGATGCCGAGTGATGTGGAGCACTTTTTCATGTGTCTGTTGGCCATCTGGATGTCTTCTTTGCAGAAATGTCTGTTCATGTCTTCTGCCCATTTCTTGATTGGATTATTTGTTCTTTGGGTGTTGAGTTTGCTAAGTTCTTTATAGATTTTGGACACTAGCTCTTTATCCGATATGTCATTTGCAAATATCTTCTCCCATTCTGTCAGTTGTCTTTTGGTTTTGTTAACTGTTTCCTTTGCTGTGCAAAAGCTTTTGATCTTGATAAAATCCCAATAGTTCATTTTTGCCCTTGCTTCCCTTGCCTTTGGCGATGTTCCTAGGAAGATGTTGCTGCGGCTGAGGTCGAAGAGGTTGCTGCCTGTGTTCTCCTCAAGGATTTTGATGGATTCCTTTCTCACATTGAGATCCTTCATCCATTTTGAGTCTATTTTCGTGTGTGGTGTAAGGAAATGATCCAATTTCATTTTTCTGCATGTGGCTGTCCAATTTTCCCAACACCATTTGTTGAAGAGGCTGTCTTTTTTCCATTGGATATTCTTTCCTGCTTTGTCGAAGATTAGTTGACCATAGAGTTGAGGGTCTATTTCTGGGCTCTCTATTCTGTTCCATTGATCTATGTGTCTGTTTTTGTGCCAGTATCATGCTGTCTTGATGATGACAGCTTTGTAATAGAGCTTGAAGTCCGGAATTGTGATGCCACCAACTTTGGCTTTCTTTTTCAATATTGCTTTGGCTATTCGAGGTCTTTTCTGGTTCCATATAAATTTTAGGATTATTTGTTCCATTTCTTTGAAAAAAATGGATGGTACTTTGATAGGAATTGCATTAAATGTGTAGATTGCTTTAGGTAGCATAGACATTTTCACAATATTTATTCTTCCAATCCAGGAGCATGGAACATTTTTCCATTTCTTTGTGTCTTCCTCAATTTCTTTCATGAGTACCTTATAGTTTTCTGTGTATAGATTCTTAGTCTCTTTGGTTAGATTTATTCCTAGGTATCTTATAGTTTTGGGTGCAATTGTAAATGGGATGGACTCCTTAATTTCTCTTTCTTCTGTCTTGTTGTTGGTGTAGAGAAATGCAACTGATTTCTGGGCATTGATTTTATATCCTGACACTTTACTGAATTCCTGTACAAGTTCTAGCAGTTTTGGAGTGGAGTCTTTTGGGTTTTCCACATATAGTATCATATCATCTGCGAAGAGTGATAGTTTGACTTCTTCTTTGCCGATTTGGATGCCTTTAATTTCCTTTTGTTGTCTGATTGCTGAGGCTAGGACTTCTAGTACTATGTTGAATAGCAGTGGTGATAACGGACATCCCTGCCGTGTTCCTGACCTTAGCGGAAAAGCTTTCAGTTTTTCTCCATTGAGAATGATATTTGCGGTGGGTTTTTCATAGATGGCTTTGATAATATTGAGGTATGTGCCCTCTATCCCTACACTTTGAAGAGTTTTGATCAGGAAGGGATGCTGTACTTTGTCAAATGCTTTTTCAGCATCTATGGAGAGTATCATATGGTTCTTGTTCTTTCTTTTATTAATGTGTTGTATCACATTGATTGATTTGCGGATGTTGAACCAACCTTGTAGCCCTGGAATAAATCCCACTTGGTCGTGGTGAATCATCCTTTTAATGTACTGTTGAATCCTATTGGCTAGTATTTTGGCGAGAATTTTTGCATCTGTGTTCATCAAGGATATTGGTCTGTAGTTCTCTTTTTTGATGGGATCCTTGTCTGGTTTTGGGATCAAGGTGATGCTGGCCTCATAAAATGAGTTTGGAAGTTTTCCTTCCATTTCTATTTTGTGGAACAGTTTCAGGAGAATAGGAATTAGTTCTTCTTTAAATGTTTGGTAGAATTCCCCCGGGAAGCCATCTGGCCCTGGGCTTTTGTTTGTTTGGAGATTTTTGATGACTGTTTCAATCTCCTTACTGGTTATGGGTCTGTTCAGGCTTTCTATCTCTTCCTGGTTCAGTTTTGGTAGTTTATATGTCTCTAGGAATGCATCCATTTCTTCCAGATTGTCAAATTTGTTGGCGTAGAGTTGCTCATAGTATGTTCTTATAATTGTCTGTATTTCTTTGGTGTTCGTTGTGATCTCTCCTCTTTCATTCATGATTTTATTTATTTGGGTCCTTTCTCTTTTCTTTTTGAGAAGTCTGGCCAGGGGTTTATCGATCTTATTAATTCTTTCAAAGAACCAGCTCCTAGTTTCGTTGATTTGTTCTATTGTTTTTTTGGTTTCTATTTCATTGGTTTCTGCTCTGATCTTTATGATTTCTCTTCTCCTGCTGGGTTTAGGGTTTCTTTCTTGTTCTTTCTCTAGCTCTTTTAGGGGTAGGGTTAGGTTGTGTACCTGAGACCTTTCTTGTTTCTTGAGAAAGGCTTGTACCGCTATATATTTTCCTCTCAGGACTGCCTTTGTTGTGTCCCACAGATTTTGAACCGTTGTGTTTTCATTATCATTTGTTTCCATGAATTTTTTCAACTCTTCTTTAATTTCCTGGTTGACCCATTCATTCTTTAGAAGGATGCTGTTTAGTCTCCATGTATTTGGGTTCTTTCCAAATTTCCTCTTGTGATTGAGTTCTAGCTTCAGAGCATTGTGGTCTGAAAATATGCAGGGAATGATTCCAATCTTTTGATAACGGTTGAGACCTGATTTAGGACCGAGAATATGATCTATTCTGGAGAATGTTCCATGTGCACTAGAGAAGAATGTGTATTCTTCTGCTTTGGGATGAAATGTTCTGAATATATCTGTGATGTCCATCTGGTCCAGTGTGTCATTTAAGGCCTTGATTTCCTTGTTGATCTTTTGCTTGGATGATCTGTCCATTTCAGTGAGGGGAGTGTTAAAGTCCCCTACGATTATTGTATTATTGTCGATGTGTTTCTTTGATTTTGTTATTAATTGGTTTATATAGTTGGCTGCTCTCATGTTAGGGGCATAGATATTTAAAATTGTTAGATCTTCTTGTTGGACAGTTCCTTTGAGTATGATATAGTGTCCTTCCTCATCTCTTATTATAGTCTTTGGCTTAAAATCTAATTGATCTGATATAAGGATTGCCACTCCTGCTTTTTTCTGATGTCCATTAGCATGGTAAATTCTTTTCCACCCCCTCACTTTAAATCTGGAGGTGTCTTCAGGTTTAAGATGAGTTTCTTGTAGGCAACATATAGATGGGTTTTGTTTTTTTATCCATTCTGATACCCTGTGTCTTTTGATTGGGGCATTTAGCCCATTAACATTCAGGGTAACTATTGAGAGATATGAATTTAGTGCCATTGTATTGCCTGTAAGGTGACTGTTATTGTATATTGTCTCTGTTCCTTTCTGATCTACTACTTTTAGGGTCTCTCTTTGCTTAGAGGACCCCTTTCAATATTTCCTGTAGAGCTGGTTTGGTGTTTGCAAATTCTTTCAGTTTTTGTTTGTCCTGGAAGCTTTTAATCTC